>NC_046977.1:8290386-8517886 GCF_009769545.1 Cyclopterus lumpus | reverse complement strand
ATATATATATGCGCCCCTTCCTCTGCTTTATACTTCCCTGCTGCCAACTTCAGCGTCTAACACAGCATGACTATTAGCAGTGAGGTCAGGTGGAATCAAGCATGCACCTAATTGGGAACATGTTGAGAGCTACATTTAAAGAGTTGTTATCACGCTATGAGGAGTTGCACTTTTGACCCTTTGGCATTATGACAACCAGGTAATATAATATGTTGCTTACCAGAATACTTAGTCCAGCACAGGACGTCAAAACACTACTTGCTGAGTAAAGCATGGATATGTCCTTGGATCTGTATACATCTGAAATAATCTCTACAATCTGTTTAGAAACACTCGGTGCCATGATGCGAACTCTGACAAATTGTCAAAACTGTTTCCCACGTGAAGCACAAAGGCCTACAAGGGCAAAGTAGTTCTTTAAGTAGGTCTTTTAGCCTTTATAGCAGACCCAAACATTTTATCTGGGACCACAGTCAGGGCCACAGTGCCCTCATGTCAGACAAAGCAGGTGAGTTCAGAATCATCACATGCAGGCACTTTGATTGGTTGAGGGAGCTGCATTTGTGCCCCAAGCAAGTAATAATTAATGACACAGTAGAATATAATGTCTTGTAGTTTGGGGAAATAATGGAGAATGGTTTAGCTCTAGACCCAACATTTTAACGTTTATTTTCAAGAGATGTTTGCAGTTGGCCACTATTGACACCGTTGACTGGTGTGCAGTTCTTAGGCCATGTAGACTTGCAAAAGGAAATCAACGTTGACTATGGACGCAAAACACAGCTTGTGCTCTGAGAGGCTGTGGTTGTGCACCAAGTCATCCTCCTCACATCACACTACTTGCTCATTTGCGTCTGAAAGAGGATTGTCAGTATTCCCAGGACTGCGAGACATGGCTTGTCATGAAAATGTGAACGTGCAAACATTGCTGTCATTTTTCAAATGTCCCCCTCCCTTAAATATCCAATTCTAGGTCTTATTTTAGAAGTCACCATTTAATTTATCCCTTTTTCTCTGATTCGTCTTTAGATTTTTTTTTTCTGTGTTTTCTCAATGTATTTTTCTTTTACCTCCTACTCAGCTGGATCAAGTCTCTTTGTTCTTGCTTGTTCTTGCATGGCCATGCCTCTCAGTGTGGCCTGATCAAGCGGTGCAATTACTTTTCTGTGCATTGGAATTTCTCATTATCCATAAAAAAGAAGGTTCATCTGCTGCAAAGCAATATCTGTTTCTCTTCTTTCCGCCTATTCTGTGTTTGCTCTCCTAAAAGATAAAGTCTCCCACAGCTCGACTTTTCCAGGGGCTAAACTAATTCAATTAGAGGGGGGGGGGGGCATGTTTGAGTGTAGCCTGAAGTTACATCGGAATGAGCCAACATAGCAGAGCAGGACACACTGAAGTATAAAAGAGAGTCTGTCGGGTCAAACATTCTGTGTTGATAATAATAATGCCAACATAAACATTGCATCCTAGGCACACATTTTGTTACATGATCTTTAGGTCCATCGGTTTTAATAATTGAGTACAGCTAACTTGAACTTGGTCTACTTGTTTCTGCCGGGAATGTGCTGAAAAAACACAAGAGAAATGAAGATGAAGCGAAAGACAAAAGCCAAGGACCATAGTCAGAAATGTCATGAAGAAACTGCTCTTTCTTGTTAAATCCTTTGTTTGTGTTCTTTTTGACATGAATCCCCTGACGAAGAGCAAACGCTCACTTTAACACCTTTCTAGCAATGTAGTGGATTGGGTTGTACATGGGTTTGCAGAATACCTGCAAATTTAATTAAACCTTTGTTACAAGCCCAACATTTTTTGTCTGGTCTCTAAGCAAACATGGCATTAATGTGATAATCAGATTTATCATGCAACTTAAAGTGACTATCTCTGGACAGTTCCCAATGTGAAAAACTTCCTTCTGAGGTTAAAACAGGTTGTGCCACTTAAGAAAGGGACACCTGTCTATGATCTACGCAGAGTAGAAAATATCCAGCTAATTAAAATCTTCATAGTTAGGCTATAATGGCTGATAGACACAACACTACACAAATACACTACACAAATACACACTGGTGTCTTGAGCATCTCTTGAGCAGCGGCGATGGAACCAGTGTCGTGTCTATGTGTAACTATATGTCTATGCAGCCCAGCAGTGTCACACTTAAAATCAAAATGTGATCTCAGTGTGCGGCAGGCAGGCCAATTACAAGGATAATACACAACTGCAGATTCCTGTACACAAATCGGCCAAGATGGCAACAGCCAGGGGTTTGGGTTACTGGTCAAACCACCTGGAGTGGCCAATCAGATCCCTGGGATAGCCTGGGCCACCTCTCTGGCCACGCCCCTGCTTATATTTACATGGTAACTATCTCTCTTTCAGCCACACTTGAGCTTAAGTGTCATGCTCAAGGATATGTTGTCATGTGGACAGTAGGAGCCAGCCATCAGTGATTAGTGGACACAAACATGAAAAGAAATGGTTTGACTTGGAGCTCATAAAAGATTGTTATCTTCCCTGCACTTCATTTACACATTTTCCTGGTTTGATTGCTGACTCTATCTTTGTCCGTGTGAAACCTGAATTACACCAATACTTGGGATTATATGACAGCAGTGGGAACAGTGATTCATGCCTGTGTATTCTTCTTTACGTTTTGTTTACGACTGTGTTACTAATAACACAAATATTGCATGTGTGCCAGCATGTATTTTTGTATGTGCGTGCATGTGTGTGAGTCCCTTTGTGTAACGGACATATGAATCTGTGCGTGCCCTCATACTCATGTGAGCAGTTCAGTGTCCCTGCATGGTTGTCACTGCATTTACAGCATTGAAGAGGGCATTCCAAAATTACGCCTGTAATACTTGGTGGTCCACAGGCAATGATCTGCCTATCGGCCCTATATACCCTCATCTTCAGATGTTGTTCCCCTATACCTTATTTTTTCAATGTACTAGCCATGATTATACACAACAATGATGTATTCCTGATCCCTTACGCATAGAATAACATGAAGAACATACTCACTGAATTTCTTTATCTCTGATCTATGTCGCCTCTATAGTGCTCTATAGAGCCGACATAGTCACGCTTACCAAAAACTAAACTGCATTGATTGTTTGAACTCTGGCATCCATCCATCCATTCATCCATTATCTTTAACCGCTTATCCTGTTTAGTGTCACGGGGGGGTTGCTGACATTGGGCAGAGCCGGGGAACACCCTGGGACAGGTCGCCAGACTATCGCAGGGCTGACACATGGAGACGAGCAACCAATCACGCTCACGTTCACACCTACGGCCAATTTAGAGTAATCAGTTAGCCTGAGCTGCATGTCTTTGGACTGTGAGAGGAAGTCGGAGAACCCGAAGAGAACTCACGGAGAGGACATGCAAACTCCACACAGAGGGAAACCCCGGCCCCTCTTGCTGTGGAGGGACAGTGCTAGCCACCACACCACAGTGTAATCAAAACTAGAATTTAAAGAAACAATGTCTCAACCTTTGTCTTCAGTCTCGTGTACACACACTCACACCCGGACACACAAAGTGTAGGCTCAAAAACTCTGAAAGCCAAAAAAGGAAACCATGAAGGAGAAACCATGACCATAAGAGACAAATCAAGCTAGAAAATGAGAAACCAAAACTACAAGCAGATCGAAAAAAAGATAACTCAAAATGGAAAGAAAACTGTAAACGACATAGCTGCAAATGAGAGTGCTGGTGTGAAAGGCAGTTTTCCTGTTTTTATTGTTTATAATAGTCAAACTAGATAAATAAACACGTAAACTCTCCGATTCTTTGCTTGCCTTGTTTATTTTGACATTTTTGTTCTTAGTTTTGTTTCTTGTTAAGAAAGTTGTTAAGATTAAACGATAATGTCATTGACATGAAGCAGTTTGGAACCAATAAGCCTTTCCATAGTAAATTATAAAACCTGATGGTGAAGAACAGACCAGTGAAAAAAGCAAGCTTAAAATAATAATAATAAAAACAAAGAAATAATATCACGACAGCACCCTCACTTGCACTTCTGTTGTTTCTCATTTAGAGTTTTATTTTCTTCAGTTTTGTTTTGTTGCATTGCTTATGGTTTCTCATTTACAGCCTGGATTTAATTTTTTTTCATTTATGGTTTTGGTTTTCTCATTTATGTTTTTTTTCCTTTCAGACTTTTTTTTTTTCAGACTTCCTTTTCATGGTGACTCAAGAAACCATCATGGCGACTCACACCGACAATGTGAGTAGTCCCCCAATATTTCTGCTGCCCGTTGTGTATTCATCATGATGGTTCCATGAAGCACTGAGATGAGAAAACAAAGCTGGACCCAAAGCGGGTAAATGCAGTGACTGGAGAGGCAGATGTGTGGACGTGTGTGCTGAGACAGGTGTTTTAATGTCTGTTGTCCTAGTGGTACTTGAGATACATAAAGATAAAGATTGCTACTACACACACACACACACACACACACACACACACTAGCAAACAGAGCAGTCGTCCTATCGACCCGTTCTCCACAGGCCTGGTCTGAGTATCTTTCTCCTTTATTTAGAGTTGGTCTTTATCAGACATTTCTTTGAGGCTTCACATTATCTTGAAATATCTTGATTGTTGCCTCTCTTTGTGCAGGGATGTGGCGCCACAGGTTGAGTACACTTACCAGGTCCAAACCATCTCCGGCCGGAGTGAGAGTGAGCCCTCCCCACCTCTGATACACAAACTGGGGGCACCATACTGCGGAGACGGACGGATCCAGAGGTAACAGGCATCCGCCATCACACTGTCACACATCAGAATATATAGAATAATACGTATATATATATATATAAATCCATGCACATTGATGTGCAACGAAGAATCTTTTGAAAAATCTGCTAATCATCAGTTTTGCATATTGTGCATGTGGATGTTGTACCTTCTCCTGCTATCTTAGTTCCAAAGGAGAGGAATGTGATGATATGAACTCTATGAATGGGGATGGCTGCTCCAGTCAGTGCAAGAAAGAGCCTTTCTTCAACTGTGTTGGTAAGTCATATGGACACATGTGTAGCCACGGTTAACATTCAGTCACAGAGTTCATTCTCCTGATTGGCTTTTGAAGAAAATACTGGAAATAATATAGCGTTAATGTACCATCAGTGCACCTTTTGTTCAAGGTTTTTAACCCCTGACTTAGCAGAGCAGAATACACAGCTTATTTTTCATTGTTAGCTGCAAAACATAAAAAATAGAAAGAAATAAGAGAAAGCAAAACTATAGATAACATACTATATTACATATTTTGTCTTGCTTGTTTGAATTATTTGTTGAATGACACAATTTTGTGATGAACCTGTTCAAAGTCCAGTCAAAAAAGGGAGACCACACACATACAAGCAGTTATGTGCAAAATAAAACAAATGTATTTAAGTCATATTAGCAAAACAAACAAGTAAATCAAGATGTTCAGTGGTGTATTGAGTGCAAGGGTGTAGGCAACTTCCTTCTCTCAAGCAAGGAAGCTATAAATAAGCATACTCAAACAATAATTTAGAAATAATCCAATGATCAAATCAAGTCTTCTAGAGTAAAGTTGATTCTAAATATAATACAACCTTCAAGTTGTTTACGTCTATATGAACTGAACCATTTGTACAGAGCGTGTTCCACGATGAACACAAAACGGAGTTAGACGGGTCAGTGAGGACAGCTGGTCAACAGCATCGTCGTAGACTCTCCGTTGACGGGTTTTATAACCCAATTCTGCTCCCTGCTAATTTGTTTGGGACGGCACCTACTATGACGGATCGCAAACTGAGTGGAAATGTTTAGGGAGAGGCTGTCGGGGCCCGATTGGAGAAAGATCTGACATATCCTGCCCTCTTCTATAGCAAACAGGGAACAATTAGGAGGACTTGATTGACACATCTTTGCTACTTTGACTGCCTTCTAAACAGGAATGGGACAACACAGGAAACTCACACAATGAGTCACAAACAGTGGCAAGAGTGGGAGGGGTTCTCACACTTCCTAATATATTTTAATGGCCAAAAGTGACATTTTAAATAACATGTACTTGTTACATGCAACATTTATCAAGTTGTGATTTGACCATCGGTTCATTACATAACAATACAGTTCTGTGTTCTTCTGTGCCATGATATTATTATCTTTGTGGATGACTGACTGACTATCAGGTATAAAATCACTTTGCTCTCCCGTTAAAAAATAGATCTGGAAATCATTATTTGGGTAAATCCTCTGGTTTTATATAATTGAGTGACTGGCATCTCCTACGTATAGTTTTTCTTTTATGAACAGATGGAAGTTTCCTGTCCAGTTCCCCTGCTGTAGACAATCATTTTGCCCCCCCGTGTGTGTGTGTGTGTGTGTGTGTATGTGTATGTGTGTGTGTACAGTACATGCATGCATGCACACACGTGTCGGCGTATATGAAGTGGCCACTTAATCTCTGTCAGATTGCTGGATGACTGCATATTCTATGTTGTTTTTCCAGCAACGGCAGTGCTCAGGGGTGTACATAAGTGTGTGTGTGTGTTGGATATTGTCTGACAAAGTTATAGTTTTGTACAGAAATCTGACACTATAATAATGGGACCATCTGTCCATCTGTGTGAGGGAGTGCCTGAATTATATCTGGAGTTGACGAAATCAACAAAGTTCTTTTCACATGACCCCACCTGGCGTAACAATCCCAGTGGTTATGTCTCAACTGTGCTCCGAGCCACAGTAAACACAGGTGCAGATAAAGCTTAAAGGAAAGGCAAGATGCTGAAGGCTTATTCACCCCGCTGTCCAAAAAGTGATGGTTTTGGTAGGTCAGATTTCCCCTGCTTCGATATGTGGTGAGTGTCACTTGGGTTAACCAAAACCGAATCAAAACAATACAGTTTGCTTTGGACCTGACGTTTCTCTCTCTATCCATCTTTGTTCACCTTCATCGCTCTCTTTCTTTACCCACATGTAGGGCTCTCTTCTTTTTCTCTTGGACTCAATCACTTTTCCACTTTTCCATTATCTGGATATTATATCCCTGTCCACATTAAAATACGGTGGCAGTACCCGTTTTTCTTTCTCCTCTTCCTCCACTTCGCTCTTTAGCTCTCATTCTACCTACTACTTCTGCAGCTTTTACGAGCCACTGTCTGAGCTTCCTCATGCCTCGCCCCTTCACTTCTTCCTTCGTCTCCGCTCCTGCTGAGTGATTGGCGGGAGCGTATTCCGTATGCCCCCTCAGTAGCCCCTCGGTTCACCATTGCCAGAGCACAGAACTGACTGGAGTTTTTGGCTTTGCTGGAGAGGGCTGGAATTTCGAGGAGGAGGCCCCGGCCAACTTGGCCCAGAATGCCGCCTTTCCCCCTAACTGGAACCCCACCGGCTGATACTGCTTTAGCTGAGGGCTCAGAGCAATGAGGCCCAGGCAACCTCAGTGCTCTGCTCCCTTTTCCCCCAGTCCATAAGCTTCCAGTTCCAGACCTTAACTCTGGGTGGAATGCCTGTCAAAAGAATGTATCCTGCTTTTTTCCCTGCACCTTTTATCCCTTGCCGTCCTCCCCCTTCCTCATCTGGTCCTCTCATCACCTTCCAAAATAATGGAGATAGTAGAGCATATTATCCTGGAGGCTCAGGGGGTACACATGTTCTATAAAAACAGGATGAAGAAGTGGTAAACTCACCTGTATGGCTTTGTGCAAATGAAAACATGCTACAAGAAAGAGCGGGGTGGTGGCGGGTATATGTATAATCTGACATCTGATATTTTAGCTGACCTAGAACTTTAATTTACTGAAAAAAAATACTGTACAGATAAAAAACTGATAATTGTTTATTTGAAATTGACACTTTTTCTATTGTTTGTTTACCTGCAGAGGAGCCAAACCTGTGTTACTACTATGATGGCGATGGGGTGTGTGAGGACTTTGAGCAGGAAACGGGTGTCAGAGACTGTGGCCTCTACACTCCCCATGGTTTCCTTGACCAGTGGGCCTCCACTGTCGAAGTTTCCCATGAGGAGAAGCTCTACTGCTCTGGTGACGTGACTGCTGGATACCCTGCTGTTACAAAGGTAAGGGCTTACACAGTTTATCTTATATATATATATACATACATTCAGTGTATTTTCTATTATTGGATCATCATGGATCATTACAGTACCAAAAGACATTCTCCTTCATTGCTTGGGGTATGGTATTTGATTAATTGATACTTTGATTCTATTACTTTCTCATGCATAAATGTTTTACACAATCATTACAATGTAGACCCCATTTTCTTTTGGCGATACTGTTGCAAAAACAACTTATTTAGCTTGTTTGCCAGTTAAGTAATTTTAGGGATTGGGAAATTTAATTAGATGTCTCTTAGAGAGGGTCCAGAAGTTTGCTGCTCTCATTAAAGTAATGCTTATTGAAGACAAGAGAAGAAGCCAATGATTCCATGTAAGCACGATGGAAGCATTGATCTGCTGGCACAACGCAGAAAGGGGCTGATTGCCCAAAACATTAGGAGGAGGCCCACACACACACGCACACGCACACACACACACACACACACACACACACACACACACACACACACACACACACACACACACACACACACACACACACACATACACACACACACACACAGAGACTAGCCTCACATCTCTACGCTGACAGTGCTCTCTTCTGTCTAGACTTTTTTTTCTTCTAAATGTATATCAATCTTTGTTTGTGTTAAATAATCGTAATCTCAATATTGACAAAAATAATCATGTTTATGGTTCTTTCCATAATTAAGCAGACCTAATATGTGTGTGGTTGGAAGTGTGTGACGTTGGCTGTAGAGCTGGTTCCCACTGCTGATAATGCATTTTACAAGGCCAATGAACTAGGTATACAGTTGTGGTCAGGTGCCTTGCTCATGAACACTTTGGCAAGGACTTACGCAACAAAGGTAGGAGCTTAACCAACACAATGTAATGTATTTGACATGGCAGCACTTCTGTCCGAGCCTGTGTTCCAACAAACAACTTTCAAGATGGTTTATTCTCTGAGAGAAATTGCTCTCGTGGAACATGTCCACATACCCATAACAAATGATTTGGGGCTATGAAGGACAGATTGTTCATTTAAAACACGCTCCTGTAGAGAACACTGTGTTCCCCAAATATAATACGTGATGAGATCACCTCACTACAAGGCCACTGACTGTCCACTAATTGTGAATTACATAGAACATTGGGTCCTCGAAGACCATCTTTTTCACCAACACATGTTGATGAATTCACTGCCATGTATTTATCCACTCCAGTATAATGCACAACAGCAACATCAAATGCCATCTCTTCAAACTAAATTGACTTTGATGACACTGAACCCTTGCAGTGTCAAGCACGCACGCACACACACACACACACGCAACAAATCTGCTCGCACCATGGTGCACGCACACAATCATGCTCACTTGTTTGCTTATTGTAGTCCCTCTCAAAACAAAGATAACATAACATAGCCTCAAATAACAGTCGAGATTCTTGTTCAGGCGATGCTTTGGAGCAATTGTGCAATTGCATGCATGTGGCGACGGTCCTGGAGGCTCATGCCACAGACGAAGCATGTGAGGATTGGTTCTGGAGACGAAGACCAGGCTGTGGGCTTTCCTTTGTTCATGGATCCAGTTTAAATGTGGCCACTTTAGAACAACATATAAAACACCACAGTGGCTGATCAGTAGCAAAACAAAGTTATTGAAGATGTTACCTATTTGGAAGAGGCTTTTGGTGATGTTTCACATCTGGTATTATAATCATTGTGTTTGCAGACGATAGCTCTTGATTCCACGCAGGAATCAGTCATTGTGTGCCCAAAGAATAGTCTTTTTTTTAAGGCATCTGGATCACATTCCCTATCTAGAGATGGTTGGCCCTTGTTTACATTAGCGGTTTGATTTTCCTTTGATTTGTTGGTGGAAAGGGATGTAAAAGGCCAATGGGCACTTGAAGTGAAGTTCAAGCCTCAGAGCTGCATAGTTACTTAAGATGGTATACTCTTGATCAGCAATCTTTGTGGAGATTTGTATGTCATTTTAAATGCCTTTGCAGATACAAACTCACATACAGTATTGACCTTGAAAGAGGTTCAGTGTCGGGGTAGTAAATTGCTGGGAGACGTAGTTGACTGTCCTCAGTAATAAAATGGCGAGGATTGAGAAAGGTATTTGCAGGGCTTATTTTCTGTATTAAAAGAAGACACCACTGAATACATTACTTTTTGTGTACTTTATATTTGATTTGGAAAATTAGTATGAGCTTATTTTATGAAGTAATGTATATGGTAGAAATCTCAGCTTTGGTGTGAACTTGCAGCAACCTGACATTAATGTTGAAGAGTAGCATCCATCCCACAATATGTACCATCATTGTCCTTCTAGTGCCTATGTGTGTGCTGGTGTGTCTGTGAGTTCATGTGTGAGAGGAAAATACATCGTTATCGGAAGTAACCACTGTATGAGCGAACTGAAAATTTGAACTCCTTTCCCAATACTATTGCATAGTGAGCCTACCATCGTGTCAAGCAGTTTAAAAAATGTCCGTGCTAGTTGTAGTCATAGTTCATCAGAAACCAACAGCACATTGTCCTGCCTTGTTAATAGCTCACTTCATCCTTTGTGATTTAATCATGTTTCCATGTTCGTGGTTCACAGCTCTTTGGTAGACATTGGCCTAGAGATGTGCTCGCCTGACAAAGGACAATACCAAAGTGTGTGTTTCTTCTTCTGAATGTGTTTGTTGGGGGTCGGGGATAGCACATCATTTTCTCCTGATGTAGTAAACAAGTCCTGTATTGGTTTTGTGTATCAGTTCCGTTTGATGTCTAAAGACCGTGTTGATACTGCGTCTATGTGTATGTGTGTCCATATCTGAGAGAGAGAGAGAGAGAGAGAGAGAGAGAGAGAGAGAGAGAGAGAGAGAGAGAGAGAGAGAGAGAGAGAGGCTGATTCAGAGAGAGAGAGAGACACAGTGATAAGGATCTTTGCGGATACAGAAAGTAACAACAGCGCAAAAGGCACTTGAGGAGAAGGAGAGATCACGTATCTGCACGAAAGCTCAAGTGGTATTTAGCTGTGTGTGTGTGTGCGCGCGTATGTGCATAATGGGCATAAGTATATTTATATTGTAAAACATAGAGACATAAATACAGAGGAATACTAAAAAACGTCCTTTTATCCATTAAATGTCATGGTGAACGTCTAATTGTTCACGCACCAGAGAAGAGCCAAGGAGAAGGAAAGCTGAATGCTCTCACATTGACGCCACTGCTGAGAGAGGGTTTACATACACACATACCCTTTGCCGATAGCCGGCAGTTTACATTAACCAAATGTAAATGTGTGCTGAAGCTACGTTAATTTTTGGGTCCCGAAACTAACTTGTAGTTATGCACACTGTTTTCGGTACTGCCTTGGTAATGTGTTGTACTTGTATGATACAGAAAGACTAGTCCTGTGAAAAGGGAAAGAATAGCATGCAGATTGAGAAAATAAGGAGAATTCCAGCAACCAGCAAGACGAAAAAGGGAAAATGATATATCGAGATACATAATATGATGGCTGAAATGATATATTAAATAATGTTATGGGTCAAAAACACAAATGACAGTGGCGAATCGTACCTTCTATACTTCCCCACGAATAAAAAAAAATACTAATGGAAACTACGGGCGTCCCTGGCCGCTTTTCTGCTGTATAGGCAAAATACAATTTTCCTGCTTCATCTTTGAAAATGTTGTTGTTCTATTTATGCACACGTCGGACGTCACAGAGGCACTCTCTTTTATGAGCTACAATTATTCAACAAGTGTGTGTGGA
Organism: Cyclopterus lumpus; assembly: GCF_009769545.1. Taxonomy (NCBI): domain Eukaryota; kingdom Metazoa; phylum Chordata; class Actinopteri; order Perciformes; family Cyclopteridae; genus Cyclopterus; species Cyclopterus lumpus. Next base: position 8,506,031 of record NC_046977.1, on the reverse strand, counting down.
AAGAAAATGCAACCAGAACACGAAATCCATCCTCCAGTCCTTTTGGATTAGTTTTTCAATATACTGGTCATAAAGCTGATCCCTGGTTTTCAGATCCAATATAATTGGCTTTTTCAATAGCTATGGAAACCGGGATTGAGTCGGGATTGTCCTGTTGTGTTCCTTGCATATGTCTTTATCCGTTTGAGGGCGGAACATGTCCTTTCCACGGATGCAGTGGTGACGTGGATTGTTAAAACTAAACATGTTGTTGCATATAAAGCTGATGCATGCGGTCACAGAGTCCTTTATGTTGGAGTAAGAGGAGGAGGTCAGATGTTTTTGTGCAACGTTTTGTAGTGTGAGCGAGTCTCTCCTTGAGTTCACCGTCCATATATTTGATCAAAACGTTCCCTCGGTCTCTCAATACAAATAATACACTCTGCCTGGCAATACAACACTGCAAATCAAAATACATATATTCTCTAAAATGTCAAAGAGCATATCTGCATGCATTTTTTTAGAAGTTGAAAGAAAAAAAGCCTAAATCAAAGTTGCCATCTAGCCATCAGCACTGTGTTATTGCACATTTCTATATTCATCATGCTGTTAAACTATGTAAGGAAACAGACCTTCAAATACAGTGCACACTAATATTGATGAAATGTTCCATCTGGTTGGTGCCACACTGGGCAGTTGCTTCAAACATATTTAATCAAGCAGCTGTGTTCGCTTTGGCCATCTAGAAAACAGCGCAGCCAGGCCAACAAGGTGGGAGAAGAACATTTTGCACTCTCACATTTTTGCTACACCTTGAGATAAAAACAAATTGATGGCATGTGCATAACAGTTTATGAAGAGGGCCTGTGGTAACTGTTCCTTTACCTTGGCTTGTACTCCGATCTACCCCAAGGTCATAACGGCAGAGCCGTCATAGCATCGGGCTACAAGTGTTTTTTTCCCCCTATTCATCTATATGAAGAACCCAAGAGCCAGGGCTGCTATGTCCTCTGCCCGTTTGTTTCCTGTCACATCTTTACATTTGATGATCCACCTTTACAGCTTCAAAGGCTGCTTTCCCTATTTCTTCTTTGATCACCTCACCCGTCACATCGGCAATAGGACTTCTCACGCCTTTCTGTATTTGACTTGAGATCAAACACCATATGGACAGCAGAAAATGTATGTAAATAAGTAAATAAAGTTTGAATAAATATGAATGATCACAAAAAACACCTGACAGCCAATGTTAGTTTAATGGTTGTAGTTGTTTTCTTCTTTTTTTTTTCTGTTCCCTCTTTCCATGTCGGGCCAAATCCAAATGTTGAAGACCTTTTAATCTGAAGACAGTAAGGTAGCTTCATCTTATCTAAAAGATCCACCTTCCCTTCCTGATCAAGCTCACATACAGGTATGCAGTCAGATAGAGATACACAGGCAAACACACACACACACACACACACACACACACACACACACACACACACACACACACACACACACACTGCCAACTCTATGCAGGATTATAGGGCAGGTCCATAGGGGACTGAAATGTACTACTGCTGTCTTTGTGGAGCAGAACATAATGTTCCCCCACTACCACACCATGGAATATGGTGAGCAAGCTTCACTTGCTCTGGGGGGATTGGATTGGAGAACTGGCCCTAGCAACTAACCTGTGTGTGTTTGTGCACGCCATGTGCTTGCCTTCACGTGCATGTGTGTAGAGGAGTAAGTGGGGAGTGTGCACGTGCATTTAAACTTTAAGATCAAACAGCAAGCCAGGTGATTTCTCCAGAGAGGACTGCTGCCCAGGCAATCTCTGACGCAACCCCTGGGCACCCCTGGAGAACACTCCCCTTAATTATACATAAGCAACAGAAGGGATAACATTTTAGTCCTCTCACGCTGCAAGACATCGCCTATATATGAAGTTCACTCATCTTCAGATGTGAAAACAAACATATGTGCACGAGGACTGAATTAAATAGCAACAATCTTCTTAAGTTGAGGGAAAAGAGAAGAAGAAAAGAGACACCGTTTTTATTATTATATTATTCTGATCGGTAAAAACAAGGAAACAATAACTGTCCCAGGTCCCAAAGAGCAGGCAGTGTGCACTTCAGCGGGGAATACGTGTATAGGGCCTACTGCTGAGCAAACATGCACAATCGCACGTCTTCCTTTTCCTCTGCGTGTAAACGCAAACACACATACTGTCGCGCAAGCTGAAACTCACACGTACAAGCCCACAAAATAAAAGCTTATACAGTAGCCGAGCTGTTGCTTTCAGCAGCACGCATAGGAAGGCCAGCTCCTCTGGCACTGCTTCTCCCACCAACATTCCCCCAAACCACACAACCCTCGTCAGGCACGGTGCCAGTGACATAAGCGTGTTGTAACATTAAAAAAAAAGAAACCTCTGGGATGGCGTTCCTTTTTCCCCTTTTTACTTTTCCCGTTTCAATTATTATTGTGGTTCCGCCATATGGAAACCTCATTGTGACTGGTGTATTTGTTTCATGGCACTGATGACCCCGCATAACATTTTCATGCTGTTAATATGCAGGGTTTTGGCCCTGTTTTATGGAGCATAGGGGGCCACTGACTGAGGGACATTCATGTTCTCCGCAGACCCATCTGTTTTCAACTTGCTGGCGTTGGACGCTCACCAATCCTTATACATTAGTTTGTGGTCCGGGTTCCCTGCCACCCAGTCACTACTCATGGCTGCCCTGATGAGAGTGGGATAGGTAAACTGCTTAATTGCACCCACTCACAAACTTTTATAGCCCCGTTCTCAGTAGGCTATGGAAGTGGCCCATCATTAGCCCTGGGCCAATGAGATGGTGAGCTTCAGTAGGTATGGGTGGGGCTGGGTGACAGGACATTACCTCACACACCAGGCTCTCACCAGCATTCCAGTAAACCATGGGATGGTGCTTGGAAACTCATACTAGTTTCTCTCTGTTGCCCCTTTTCTCCACAAATGCCTCACAGATGCTCACGACTGCTTTCCATGCCCCGGCTTGAAATTCATATACAGTATGTGCATTTCACGAAGAGACGGGGAGGAATGGAAAAGAGGACAAATAAATACCTTTTGTTGGGAATAAAAATTGTTCACGGAGGTGCCATGATGGGATAAATATTATTTTGGGAAATTGTTCTTTTAATTTGCATGTGTCCAAAATGTACATATCTCCAGAAAAAATAAAAGAAAACCTACCTATGTCACCTCACAGAGGCACACAACAGGATCGAAACAATACACTCTCAGCAGGTATTGTCACACCCAACACCTCAAATAAAGCGATTGGATGGATCACGCACAATTAATGAACAGATTATGTTTACTGTTAAAGTGATTGACTGAAAGATGGCAAAAAAATAAACTTAAGACGATGGTGTTGGAATCATTTTGGGGACTGGGAACTTGGTGTAAACAAAGGGAATGTGGGAAAGGTGGTTGACAAAGATAAAGTGTAACAGTCATAATAACAGAAATGCTCTTACAAGCCCATCCACTGATAATATCTACCAGCGTTTTTATTTGCATAATTCATAAAAACATACATGGCACATAATACGTAAGACAAACTCAAGAATACATTACCATCTCAACAATACATTACCAAAGTGTCTTATATTGACATAATATCAGCTTTATGCTGGATACCAACACCTACAGATGAAAACAAGACAGATTTTTGTGAAACTAATGCTGCTGACTTGAGTTCACCAGTGATTTGTTGAAACAGAAATATTTGCTATTTAATGTATGACAGCAAATTGTTTAATTATTGACCCCATTAGGTGTGGCTTGGCTTTATTATAAGAGGACATGGCGGTGAGAAAAATGATCTCTCTCTTCTGTGGTCTTTCGTGAACATGTGGCCCCATGTTTGTGTATGCCTCCGTGAGGTTTATTGATTTCAATCCAAGATAGGATATTTTGACAATCGGGAAGCTTCAACATCAGTATTGAAGCCAAGGAGGATGGAGCATGCGTGTGTGTTTGTATTTCAGTCCGTGTGTATGTTTGTACATTGACGTGTGCTCAGTAGAGGTGTTCTAACTTGACCCTCTCCATCACAATGGAAAAGACTGTGGTACATTATGCTATTAGAGGGCTTGTTATTGTCATTACTCTGTCTTCATTTAAAGCGCCACTTTCCAATTCTCCCCTTTACAAGTTTATGTTTTTGCTTTATGCGCTTCATAAATGTTTTTACAGTACAGACATATTTTCAGGCTAATGAGGCTGACGGTTGCACTCGCTTTCTCCTCTCCTTTTATCCGGTTTCCCCTTGGCTCATGACACTTAGCTCTCCTTTTATCTGAAGTGGTGATTTACAAACACCAGTTTGTGTCTACAGACCAGGGATTGGCTGTTTTCTGCCAGTCTGACTGGCCAGCTGGTACAAATTAAGACCGTGTGATTGTGTGTGCGATTGTGTGTGCGAGTGCTTGTTTTTAAGTTAAGACGTTGAACTTGTGGCGAGTTGTTTTGTTTCAAAAAACAAATCTCAACATTTGACGTAGTCCTGAGAGTGTTACATCCTTGTTATGAATCAGAACAAGGGAGACATGTGTTTACAATAAGTTGGGGTGGTAGAGGCTATAAGGAGCAGTCTAATCATTTTAGTTTTGTTATTTTACTAAATAGGCCTTCCATTTGCCTCTTTGCACACGAGAAACGACTACCACCTGGAGAGGCACATCTCTTAAAAACAAGTTTTACACATTATAAGCATCATTGGCAAACAACATATTTGCCATACCTTCCATTACTCTTTCCAACAGTTCCTGCTGTGATATTTTAGTTAAAAATCAAGCAATCCATTTGAGCTGTCAGGTGGTTTAAAAGGCATAACAAATTGCAGATTTTTTTTCTTCTCTTTACTGTAGAATACATGCAAAGGTTATCTATATGATATTCAGAGTATCAATATAGCAGCAAACAACCATGTATATGTGAAGATGTAGTGGAGTAACGACTACCTGAGCAGAGAATGAAGTCTCTCTCCTTCTTTGCGTGTTGTTATCTAAGCTTCTCTATGTTTTATTTACATAGCCGGGCCGGTCACGCATGCCGGTTAATGCTTGTTAGTGCATATCGGTGCATGCTAGTGCACGTGAGCGCCATACTGGCTAGCTCATGGCCTCGACTCATATGGCGTTTAAAGCTGATAACGCTGTTATCACTATCAACACTGTTAGCTGTGAGCAGCTGAACCAGCTGTTGCGATATTGAAAGCCGTGTAGAGGGAATAGATATTCTCGGTATATCAAATCTAGCACCGTCGACCTCAAAGTCTAAATGGTTGGCAATTTAACAGGCGCCTGTTGTGCATGTCAAAAAGTAATTCAATGCTTTTTAAATCCTCTGGAAACACCTGGACAAGGTATATTATTATTGATTATGTTGGCCTTATTTCATACATCTGGACACATGCAAATGTAACCTTTGTAATCTTTCTTGTCACACAGTAAATCTGTGCGTGCTCAGAATACCACTTCTTACAAAAGGTACAATAAATAACGTCTTTGATGTCAATTACTTTCTCCTCCAACAATTCTTTTGGGATTTAATATTTCTAATATTAGGCACGAGCTGATTAATCAAGTCTTGTAATATGTCCGCGATAGAGGAAATTGCATCTGGTTTGTATTTGTTCTTATTGGATTCAGCTGATATACTTGCCGTAAAAGTTCATTTTTATAATCGTAGTGTTTTGGAAACAGATTATAAAACAGGGGGGGGGGGGGGGGGGGCTGAAAGAAAGCCAAGCCAAAGACATACAGAGAACAAGTTTATGAAATGATAATACTGGGATGTTGTGTGCAGATGTTTATGTCTCGGTGCGTATGCCGTATCCTTAGTTGCCAAGTTGGTTGAAGCAGAATTTGTGAATTGATAATTGTTGCCATATGCGATGACCTTACACATTAAGTGTAAAATTATCAGGTTTTGTTATTCAACCTGTGACAAAGTGAGTGCTTAAAATATGCTGGGCTCCATTCCTCTCTCCTCACTTCATTACTCAATGCACATACCTTTTGCCATCTTCGGGGACTTGCTGTTAGCCATGCATGTGTCCCAGTCCTTGATTAACACCTGATCATAGTAGAAATGAGTACATGAATTTGTATCCATGATCTCCAGCAGTCTGGATTCTCTAGGAAAGAGGTTGCCACTTCCAGAAGAACTGATCTAAAATATTTCTAAAACATTTCACAAATGATAAAAAAATCTATTTGTTTTAAAGAAACCTTGTATGCAAATATTTTACACATATAATACACAATGTGTAATGATATTCTGCAATTTAAAGCTATGAAATCCTGTAATGTGAGACCCGGGGAAATTCTGTGCAACATTTGTTAGGTTTATAATTAGTCTTGTTATTATTGTTGTGCTTATGAAAGCATTTACTGATAGGTTGCATATTAAACACAATGTGTCATTGCCTTGAAAAGTTGGATTGACCCCGATGTATGTAGGAGGGAGCATCCCTGAAGACTTCATGATCCCAAACAAACATTTTTTGGGATCATGGACCTGAATCTGTAGGTTCCTGTTGACAAATAAAATACCATTGTGTCAAATCACATACAGCCAAAAGATTAAAAACCAAATAAAATCTTGGGATTTCATAGAAAATACAATGTGAAAGCTCGACTCCGGAGCTGGTTGACTACTGCCTCTGGAATGTGCATGTTCTTCCCGAGTGGGAGTCTCCCGGGTGCTCCAATGTCCTGCTCCTGTCCAACGTTTAGGTTAATTGGTGACCCTAATTTGCCCGTATGTGTAAAAGTGAGTGAGATAGTGGAAATGAATGGATGAATGGATAACATCAGAATGTGTGAAACTGAAATCTTGCTTAGTTGACTGTTGGATGGGTGTAAAACCGTATTACCATCACTACCCTTACCCCCTCTAATTAAAATCAATGACAATTATATATAGAGTGCTTTGACTCTTGCCATCGCTGGGGAGGGGGATGGGGGAAGTGTAATGAGTCATGGGAGACTTGTGAATTGCCTCCTACTGGTGTGATACTTTACAGAGGTGTTTGCTTGAGTGCAGGGGCTTCGTCGGCAAGCCAAGCTGTCAGTTGGTTGTTAGAAAAAACACACCAGGAGATGATGGAGAAAGGATGATGGGAGGAGGGGTGTGTAAGGTGTAGCTCGTTCCAAATGTGTTCACGTGTATAAGAAGTCAATCGCAAGTGGAAAGGGTATTTTCACCTTCCCTGTCTGAAAAATGGTTGCAATGGAAACTAGCTTGTCTTGACTCCAAATCATTAGCAAGTCCATGCCACAACTAGCAACCAATCATAATGGTTAGTTAATTAATTCAGTTACTTTATTTATTACATTTACATTCAGCAACATTTGTTTTCTGATTAATGCAAAATGGAGATCTACACAGCTGCACTCAAGTTGGGTCAGAGTCTCATAACGACTGATCTCAGGTGCTTGTCACCTGCATTTCTGCCACTTCATCTCTGAGCAGAAAGGTCATGTCATCAGATTCAGGGGACAGATATGTAGACAGATTGCTGGTCTGGCCAGTTTTCCATGGTGACAGGATCTAGCCTCTCTAGCAAAACTCTCAAGTTACTGGTGTCTCATTTCACCTGCTCAGGGCAGCGGGGGGTGGGTGGGGGGGGGACTCACCGTCCTTGGATTTGTGCCCTCTCTCCCCTTAGCCTGTGTTATTTATTGCTCAATAGTCTTTCACCGATGTGTCTATATACCTTTTTCTGTCTTTCTGATGCTTTTCCTTCCTTTCAAATCACAATGACGAATCACATCACCCCGTTTTACCCACATCCCCCTACCGTGTCAAACCTCTTCCTAACGTAGCCAATGAGGTGACAATGTGTGGGACACAAATCCTAGAGGGGATGCCGTTTCCTTCTCTATGTCAACAAAGCCACAGTACCACGGGAGTGAAGTGAGAGGTTGAGCAGCCTTCACCAAAACTCAAATCACCTTGCGCGGCAGCTGGATTCTCGCAATATCGCAAGATCACGTGAGAATCACAAAGATCAATCTTTTCAGGCCTAAATTAATGCGTTTATGTCTGTTAAGCCAGAGCATCCTGTGGGGAGCTACTTGGCAGCTATGGGCTTGGCTTAGGGGAGATGACACAAAGAGGCGACTGTTTGTTCAGAACAACAATGGCGGCTCCCGCTGAGGCAAGCGGAGATGCTACAATAGCATCAGTTATATCAGTAGAGGAGGATATTTCGAAAGAAGAGCAAAGAATGCCGCTAAAGGCTTTTCTCAATCAGAAGGATGATTTTGCTTTCCCTCAGACTTTTTTCTGAAATAGTTTGATTGACAGATGGGGTCATCCAATCACCTGCCACATGTATTTTCTTCAAAGTGCCCACCCTTTTCCAAACAGTTTCCAACGACTGCTTCTTAGATGGTTCTGTGTAATAAACCATTTGATGGGTCAGGTTATACCTGTGTTATTTTTACTTGACTTTTCAGTGTCAACATCATAACTCACAAACTTCAACTTCTTTCTTTGATAAGACAGATCTATATTCGCATTGAGTGACTGACACTATTATTACACCATATTGAACAGCCTCTCTGAATACACCGAGGTTCAATTGCGATCTTTACAGTTTGATTGCCATTCATCATATAATATAGACAGCATACATTATATTGACAAAGTAGTAATCAATATCACCATTTTGTCAGATAAACATTTCTGATTGTTCACCCTGTTACTTCTAACAAAACATTTTTTATTTTTTGTTACCATTACACAGGGTGCTTTCAAGGTACACTATTTTATAAAATGTTTTGCTGATCCTTATATCCACAATGAAAAATAACAAAATGATCAATCAAAATCTGAATCTAAAGGGATTAAATTCCAATTAAATTCACTTCACACATGACTAATTCAGGTGCTGCATGTAATCATGACATAACTCTTTGAGGGCTTCTAGTGGGCAGGTGTGTTATGACAGTTTAAAAAGCCAGTTCAAGGTGAGTACACACAAAAAAAACTAGAGGCTAGTACAATGGAGGAAAGACCAGAGGAAGTGAGGGATGACAGGTTGCCTGGTTTGTTGACAAGATACAAACAAACAGCACGTCAGCTCTAGGTCAGCCCAAACAGCTGACAGCTGTGGAAAAACAGGGGTCACAGCATTTAGGACCAGGACAGTAACCAAACTGGAGTTTTTAAAACCATCTGCAAATTACAAGTTAGCTAGCTACTTAAGTTAAGCATGTTATCTCTAGAACCTACTACTCTTTACATTTTCTGTAACTTTGAGTTGTGGCTTATTGTGATGGGACACAAGTTCAGAGAGGCATCTCTCAAAGATGAGAACTAACAACAGCAACCAATGTCATTACTAGTCAGCTTTTAAAACAATAACATGTTTCTTTTTTTCTTTTTATCTTACATTTATTTCTTACATAACAAATACTTTCAACCTACAAAGTGAAAAAAAGTTAGAATGATGCATAAAAATGACCCAATATCCTCCTTTTTTCTCTTATGTTTCCCTAGACATGTCAGTCCAAGGTGTTTGACCTATCAGATGGAGTGTCCCAGTATGCATGGTTCCCCTGTCGTGAGGCCCATAAGTCAACCTGGGGATATCCTAACTATTGGCTCAAGGTAAGACCTTTCAGAAAAGAATGATGCATTTTGGTGCAGGGTTCTGTCATTGTAAGAAATATACTCATGAGTTGCTTCATGTGGATACTATACTTAACGTCACCTGATATTGATGCCACTTTAGAAGGTGACGAGATGCATGAAGCTCCATAAAATATAGGAAAAGACAAAAAAGAAACCATTCAACTACACATACGAAAGACGAAACAGTAGTTATCTAAAATGTATATCTACATATATATATATTTTTTTTCTTCATTCAGGCCCACTTTTCTCATCCCATGGTGGCGGCCGCAGTGATCATTCATCTGGCTGCTGATGGGACTGGCTACCTTGACCAGACCCAGTGTAACATCACTGTTCAGCTGGTGGACACCAAGGAGGGCATCCATAGTCTAGGTGAGAACTGTCTTCTGTACTCAAATTGCTCAATATGACTGCTGAGCTCAAAGGAGTTGTACCTACTGCAACAAACTACGGCTTGTTATAGTCGAGCAGTTATCACATGGATCGAAGCCCTCTTAAGTTCATGTCCCTCTTATCCATCTTTTCAGCATATGCACATGTCTCCATTAGAACACTATATCACTCTTTCAACACCAGCATTTGAGCTTCTTTCCGACAGCCTTTACTTGACCACCGATCCCTCTGATTCTCTGCTTCCGTCCCCTCCTTCCCCCGCCTCACTTTCAACCCACTTTGTCTCTTATCGGTCTCTGGTATCTTCTCCACAGGTGAGTGGCGTCTCAGCTGCCGCACCAACCCTTTGGTCATCCCAGTGAGCCATGACCTGTCAGTGGCCTTCTACCACACCAAGGCTATCCTGGTCATGTTCGCTTCTCGCCTGGTGGCCATCTCCGGAGTAGGCCTGCGCTCCTTCCAGTCCTTCGACCCCATCACGATAAGTGGTTGCCAGAGCAACGAGATCTACAACCCCACAGGCCAGAGGTGAGGCCAAGAAAAAGGGAAATGAAAAACCGGTGAACATGAGGCCTACATATGTTACACACACACATCAGAACCAAAGACATGCATATGAAATCATTAGATTATGTGCACAGGTGTACACAAGCATACAGCCAAACACAAACACAATTTGTACAATATTTTGCCTTAAAAAAGGTACAGGAGCCTTGATTTATTATTTTAAAAAGGCTTTTCCAAATCTCTATATAGGTATACATATGACGTACTTAATAGTTTATCTTCTGATGGAATCTGTTGAAGACACCAAATCAATTAGAATATAACAACTCCATGACTAAAATAAGGTCTATATTTCACTATGAAGTCAGTTTATTTTTACAGTGCAAAATTACAAATCTGTCTTAAAATGCTTTATAGTCAACATGGATAAACAAAAAATAGAAAAAAAAGATGACGTCAAGCTACTTCCATGTGCCGCCAAGACCTCAACCATGAAATGTCTTCTGTAGCACCTGGAAAAGGGATAGATTACACACAAAGTGCAAGTTAAAGGAAACCAATCATACACAGAAACAGGAGATGCAAAGAGCTGTTTTTGTGTGTACGTATTTGAGCCAGAGACCGGGAGAGGCATGTTTTAATTAATGACACGCTGTTTAATGTTAGAGGTCTGCCCAAAGCTACAGCTATAACAGTCAAATGTTCTCGGTAACATATATGATATCACTACAAAATATAAATAATTTGGACCTGTTGCTGAGCTACACAAATTTCAAACAATAGAGCCGCCGCATTGCTGCCTCCAGCAGTAGATCTTGTTTCTAAAGCGTTTTCAGTGCTCCAAAACCAAAAAGTGTGGACGCTCAGTGTAAAAATATATATATGCGTTTAAAAAAAGAAATGTAGTAGTGGGGGTAGAGCCTCAGTTTGTTGGTTTGTATTGAGTTCAGCCCAGCCGAAGTGCGCAATGTATACGAATATACTTTTTCTTTGAAAAGTCCTGCCAAACTGGACTTATTTTTCCTGTAATAATGTTTGCATGGTTCAGCACAGCGTTGAAGTCTTCAGTCCTTAATTTCACAACTATAACTAATTATTTAAATAAAGGACCTGTCAATCAGGCATCAAAAGTGCTGCCAAGGGTAGATCCGTTTTCCATATTTGGATATTTCCACATATTTCTGTGTGTCACGAAACAATTTGTAACAGCTGAAAACCCAGCATCTGAACCAGGAAATAAAGATAAAATGTATGTAAAATGCCTTTATGAATTTTTAGATCTAGCAAGAACAAGAAATAACAATTAACACCCATTTAGCTATACGTGCAAAGTGTTTGAGACTTAATTTGGACTACTACAGAAATAAAAAAAACATAATCATTTGAACTTCTGACCATATGCTGTCTGGTCACTCCTCACAAACATAGTTTTAAACCAGACCACACAACCACAAGGAGACACAATTTGCCAATTTCCACACCACTGTCATGCAAGAGACAATTCATACTTATGATGCTCCCACAGTCCTTTCAACAAGAAATGCAGTAATAAACACCACAATGCACAAAGAATGGAGGGCTGGGGGTCTGTGCAGAGAGATAGAGCTGTTTGTGGCTTTTGTTGTGTGCCAGTGAGACATCCAGCACCTAAATAAATTAAAACTGCTGTGTATCTGCACCAGCCAGGACATTGTTTGTTAGCACACACGCACACGCACGCCCAATTATCTTCAGAAGTTTGAACTTAAACACGCTAAAAGCTGAATATTATGACATAGTATTATGATCAGTCAAACCGGTCTGTTCTTACAACATCAGTAAAAAAAAAGCTGGCTCTGCCTCTTCGTCTTTTCATGTCATTGATCTGTTTCTTCTCTTCAATCAACTCCAATTCATCATCTGCATTATGCCGTCCATACCCACTTTCCATGTTTCTCCCCATTTTACCTTAATTTTGTCTTCACTTCCTCCTTATTCCAAGTCTCTCTCCCTGCTTTTCCACATCTCCCCTCCTCCTCCTCCTCCCCTTCATCATATGTTATACCATGCTGTCTTCTCATCCTTTACTTTCGCATCATGTTCCTTTCCCTCAAACTATTTGCCATCTCCTTCTCCTGAATTCTCCCCTTTCTGTGCCTCCTGCTCCCGCTTTCACTCTCTCATTCTCCTGGGCTGAGCAGCACATTTCCCGTAATACTTATGCCTCCACAAAACACCACATCCCCTTTTCCCTGAGTTGTTAACAACAGGAGCTATTAAGATGACTCAGTTTTATGTTCCATGCTCGTCTGCTAACGCGCATGTATGTTTTTCACTTTTTCGCAGTTTTTTCCCCGCACATTTTTCTTTCTTGTGTATCACCGCTTACTACTTTGAGAATATTTGGAGTTCAGTATTTTTTTCTTGGATTTTTCATCTTTTTTTCATAAATACTATTCCACTCTTCTGTATACTGTACTTCTCATTTGCAGGGGAAGAGGATAGTTTTACAGGTTGTTAATTGTAATTTATGTCATAAATTCCATAGTGACTAGCAAAAAACCACAAAGTGATTTTGTTCCAAGCCAAAGTGGCCGCAGAGGAGGCTCCCCTAGTTTGTCCTCAAAAAGCCCAGACTTTAGGGACTGCTGCTCTCTTGCTTTATAAACGGTCTTCACCTGCTTAGCTTCAAATCTGTCAACATATTTTACAGCATTTTAATTATAGACTTAGAATATTACTAAGAGCTCATTTGACATAACTTTTGCTTTCCCAGTCTTGCTTAGTGTTGTAGTGGGAGTGACAGTGAGTTAGACAAATAAAGGACATACTTGAGGAATAATCTCGGTGCATAGAAGGTATGTATTATTGATACATTTAGAGTAAAAGCATAGAAAATGTAAAGGAAAACAAATGGATGAAAGGAGCACGAGATTCTATTCTTGCCGGATCGAGTTTAACAATGTTTCTTTCATCCGCTCTCTGTGCCCCCATACCTTCCCCTCTTTCTCTCTCTCTCTCTCTCTCTCTCTCTCTTTTGCTGCTGGCTTCGTAAGGGAACCCTATACTGTAGAATGCGGACTGTTGTAAAAAGGTGCCTCGGGCATCCAGGCCATCCAAGAGCATTAAATACCTTCTCCATCAGGCTACCAACATAAATCTGTGGCCATTGTAGCCCGCACATAATATTATCCTGTCGCTCTTAATTCACAAATTACACTCTGCTGTGTGAGTGCGTGCGTGTGCGTGTGTGTGTGTGTGTGTGTGCATACAGACATCCCTTCAGGCACATAGCAAATATGGCAATCTTTTCTTCATGTGGTTTATTGATTTGATATGTTAAGCAGTCATTGATGGATGGATGTGGTTGACTCAATGCATGGCTTTTCTGTTTTCTGTTTGTGAGCAAATGTGTGACTGTTTCCATGTTTGCGGGTCTGCAGTGTTATATCATACACAACATTTCATGTTGGTTGTAACTTTAAATGTGTTTTTTAGTTTGTTTCTCTCTCTCTCTCTCTCTCTCTCTCCCCCTCTCTTATTCCACAACCTTCCCTCCCTCCTACACACACACCCACACGCTCACTTGTAGTTGTGTACATTATTCGTGCGAAGCCATTGACTGCCAGGAACCATTAATCCGCAATGCAGAGCTCAAGTGCAGTAACCCTGGCCGCCACTTCTACAATGGAGACCGCTGCACCATCTACTGCAACTCTGGATACGTCCTGCAAGTCCACCAGGATGATGACATCATCAAGAGTCAGGTAAACACTCTGCTACACACATGTTTGAACACACACAGGCCATCATAAAGCTCAGTGCACAAAGCATATTGAATGCATAAATGTACAGATGCAAACGCTTAAGTGCAAAAGCATATCTTCAGCATATGTGAATGCACACATGAGCATGCATTGAGGCAAACTCGAGTACACACATATGAAAGAGGTGCGAACACGCTTTCTTTCTGCTTTCATTTCTATCTGCATTTATTTTGTCACCTGCAAAAAAAAAAGAAGAAAAAAAAAAAAAAAAAGAACTAGGCTTGGCACGGCAAGCCTCTCGGGAGGATGACATCATGAATATCCAGGTAGATGAGTGCTGCACCGAGGAGCAGAGACGCACAGCCCTCTCCTCTTGTTGGCTTGCTACACACACACACACGCACATGCACATGCACACGCAAAAGCACACTCACACGCGCACTCACCAAGCATATATATTCCTTACAAGCATACGCATAATAGTGCTTAGGCTCTTGCTGAGCATGTTGCACCATCACCTCAAACAGTCACTTTGTATTGCTGCTCCACCGGGACGATGACATCATTGCATAGTGTCTGCTCCCTCTCCCTCCCTCGCTCCATCCCCGCTACATCCCTGCTCATTTTGCACACATTGAAATCTCTTTTAAAAAGGGCAGAGAAATTGCTACCGCACTCTAACAGCAGCACACATTTAATGCTTCCATGTCGATACCAACACACCGTACGGTAAGTACAGACACGCTTCTGCATTAACAGGACACATGAGCGGACAGATACAGTATGTACACACAGATGTGTGCGCACCACAAATAAACAAACAAACAGGGTAGTTGACACCATATTGTAAACCTTTTGGTTTTGGGCCAAGCTGCTGTAAAGGCCATATAAACGCTTTATTTATCTCCACGGCTCTGTAAAGAAGTCTGCAAGAATGTAATGCTCCCTCGGAGAGATCCGAGGTTCAGAGAACAATATATTTATGTTTATTTGTATGTCATTTTAGTAACTGTAGGTGTGGGTGTTTGTAAGGCATACGACCCTTGAAGTCCCATAGAACCACATGAAGTCTATCCCTGAACTGTTCATGAATATTTCCTGCATTTCAGGAAATATGCTGGTAATATGGTGTCATTTACAACTGTGCTGTAAATAGAATAATACAGGGTCAAGCACGTAAAGGGTTACGGCCATTTGACAAAAATACATGTTCACGTGGAGCAAGCGAACCAGCACAAGACTCCAGTAATTGAACCCACGGCTGTTTCTGATTCAAGTAGATCACGAAAAGATATGACTTGTCTCCCAAAGTCGGTGGATATCAAATACATTACAAGAACACTGGCACTGTACAAATACAGCTCCTCATCTGCCATGTTGCACCTTCTGCTGCGTACACGTGACTATCGCCTCTCCCCATCTTCTTCTTCTGTTAAGTTTTATGGCGGTTGGCAAGCATTACTGCCATCTGCTGGCCATTTCCCTTGCCCCATCTCAGCTGGCATTGCTATTGGCATGTGTGGAAAGGCGTAAGATGGAAAAATTTGACTTTTTAGGATTCTGACCTTACCAATGAGTTTGTTCTCCCATCCTTCACTATAGCTGTGGCCATCATCTGTAACTCATCCTTATTGGAGAGTTTATAGAATCACAACGCTGTTCAGCTGTTCCTCCATCTTTTACTAAATGGCCTTACTCACACATAATGTATACTGTATCTGCACACAGAGAGAAGTACACATTTGTATGTGTACATGCATGCAGCACATCCATGCTGTATGTAAAAACACGATGAGAGAAGTTCTCCCTTGAGTCTGCACACACTTCTAATTGCATTAGATTTTGATTGACAGTGCGCAATTGTTGCTATTCATCAATTTCAATTAACTTATGATGCTTTTCAGAGAGGGAAAGGCAGGAAAGTACAGAGAAAGCTGGGTGAAGGGGAGACAGGAGAGACTAAAAAACCAAGTTGTTGGACTCATATGGTTTGCCACTAATGATGACTGACTATTTAAAGGTATTCAAAGGTTGTTATATAGGAATACATTTTCACATCCATTCATTCCATTGAGAGACATCTGATCATTTTTGTTGGTTTAATATCAAATTTGCATTTTGTGTTTGATTTTAATAAATGAGGCGTTACAAGAAATGCTAAAGTTCTGTCCCTCAGCTCCTAAATCATCTTGAACTCGGCAAGGACAAGAAAATCATTGCACTCAGTTGACATGCGTGACCATAATCTAATCCTTTTTAACTCACCCTGTCTGCTTCAGTAGGAGTATTTTCTATAGCTTGTTGGTACATTTTAAGTCCTTTTTCGACAAAGAGTGAAACTATTCTCTGGAAAAGTATTTACCAGTTGTGTGGCAGTAGAAGTCTGCCTCTTTGTAAGTTGGATCGTCTCACTGGGCGCCATTTACTGTAAACTGAAGATTCTATTGCTCAAAACATCTCTTCTTTGTTTTGAGAGAACAGTAGAATGCAACTTGTTGACGCCGGTTTTACTTGTAGCTACAGCTGGAGAATCCTGCGGGGAACCGCAGTTTCTTCTTTGTCCACAACAGCGGCACAGCTGTGTCTGACTAAACTGTTCGATTGCGGGTAGATATAGACAAATACAGATTTGAAAGAAACACTGGGCACATCCAATTGAGATCAAATCTAATAAAGCAAATGTGTTTTATGTCAGACAGTCATAGAAATTGGTCCTAGGGCCAATGGCAACACGAGATTGTCCTCAGATTGTCTCTATTCCCTCAGTGTGTATTTCTTAACTTGCATCTTCCCTTCTTTTTTCAGCCACAAAAGTGCTTAAAAATCCACGTAGACACCCAAGTTGAAACAGGCAGCGTGAAGCACACTTTTGCCTCCCTTCATAAGCCTTTTAGCATTCTTGTTTCAGTGATATCAAAGTGGTTCTGGGAACTCTGCCTTCTTAGTGTCCCTTGCGTGATTTGTATATGTGTGTTTTATTGCTCTCTATTCTTTCTCTCTGTTTGAAATGGTGAGGGCCGCTACTGATAAATTAATATTTCACGCTTTTCCTTTAACATGCTCTATTGGCTGTCCACCATAGAACGATCCCATCAAAACACTATTACCTGCACGCGATATGATTTCCCATCCACTTTATTTTAATGACCAAAACACCCTCTTTAGATCTTATCAATGTTTTGCCAAAAATGTTACACACATTTAGAAATAACTCTTGGTATAATTTGACCTATTATATCCAATATAACTTTAAGGGCTATTAAGAGCCATATCAACCCATTATTTTAGTCATATTCATTTGAGTGGGCAGTCTGCCAGCTCAGCTCAGGAAATAATTTCCAGTGCATGTTTTATGGGCGCCCAAATGCAGAAAAGCCAGACGCGATGTTCTCATGCCTGGCTTTTCTGTGGGTGCTCCAGTTTTCTGCCACTCTATAGGCGATGCATAAAAGGTGCTGCATTAGAAATAATCTTGCCTTTGACCTTGATCAATGCACTGGCTTGAGAGCTGGGGTTTATCCAGAGGTGCTGCGTTACAGCTAGTGAGGATGTGTCGAATGCAGAGGACAAATAACACCATGGGAATTAATAAACAATAACCTATATCAAATGAAAGACCTTATTCTGGGCTCACATCCCTCGCCTCCCAGCCAGGAACACAGACTGTAAATAATACCATGTTTTTGTATAACTTTAAATGTTATTGTTGCTTATTTAGTTATGACTATGATAAAGTTATTATAAAAGTTATTGTTTAATGTAAAAAAATAAATAAAAACTGACGTTTTTTTAGGGTCTTTAAAGACACAGTAAAATGCTAAATACATTTTCCAAGTTTTTTACTATGTGTCGACGTCAATTGTAACCAACTCATAACCAACCGCTACCCATATATTCTGTTTCACAAGGGAATATATTTATACAAGTCACATACCGGTAGCTAAAGATGCCCTAATTTCAGTTTCACTGTGACGTTAAAATCAATCTGGGTATTTAGTGTCCCCGTGCAGAGGGATCGTGTCGTGAAAGGGCATCTTGTCTGTCCGTGTAGTGCCACGGCAAGGAATACCTGCACTGGGATTCACCCTTATCAGCCTTTGGGCAAATTGTGAATATGAATTAGAGTGAAGGCGGCCCTTTAACATTGTCACCCTGTTGCTCTTTAAGCCCATCCTTTCACTTCACATTGCTCATAGAAAGTGTCTAACCTTCGGTCGTTTCCACAACAGGGAAAAAGCGTTGGACTTTGAATCTTTAGATGTCTGGAAAAATTCATTCATTTTTACTCTCAAAACAAAAGCTTGCACATGCACATCCTCTGCTTCCAAGTTAAGCACTTTTTTTTTTTAAATTTCTGTTAATCCAAAATTATATCTGAAAGGCTTTTCCCATGAGGTTCAGAATATTATATATGTATTTCCACTACTACACCATATTGTTATAACTTTTATCAACCTACCGATCAAAAGTGCAACTGTGTGTTAATACTATACTTTTTCTATGTATCAATGTGTTTGTGTGCCATCCAAGCTCAGGCAAAACCCTACGGCTAAGGTTTGTTTGTCTGTTAGTCTTTCGGCTTGAATTAGGCAGAGTAGCCAAAGGTTGAAGAGAAATATTCAGCTGTACATTTTCTACAGGAAGGAAAAAAAATCCCCACACATAGTCTACATACACAGGCACACAACCCTTTTTACACCGAGACACTTGGGGATACATGCATGATTAAAAGTGAAAACAACTCATGGCAGATGTATTTAAATGTCAATGTGTTTCTGTGTGGCCATTAATGTGTGTTTGTGAGTGCATGTTAACAGTTTTACACATGTTTTAAGATGCGCAAAACTTTTTTTGCAAACTTACTTTTACCCTTCCATTTGCACACATATTTACAGTCAGCACATTAACACTAAAACGATCCTTCCACATTTCTCCCATCACGATTGACTCATTCACCTCTACACCCAGTTATTTTCCAGCAGGCACTCACATGCGATGCATATGTTACTTCGTTGGATATCCAAATATGAAAAGAGCTTATTTATTTTAAAAGAACTTGATACTGTTATGCATTATCATATAATGGGATCAAGATCAGAGATAGAAATACATGGGAAGAGAGGGGTTATGAAGTAATAGGTATGAAATGCTAATTGAGTCCAGCTTGTGTGGCCTTAAAGTTTGGCCACTCTTTTAAAAAATGTGGGTCATTAAGTGCTTCAACCAAAACAGGGTTGGAGTGTAATTCATGGTAAAAACTCAGGTATGCTTTTTGTTGTTCTGAGGGAAAAGTCAAAATGATTGAGCTCTCACAGCTTTGTTGTGAGATTTATTGGCACTGCAATCAATTTAAGCATTCCTGTTACGTTACATGGTGCTTTTTTAATGGAAGAAGATGAAAACAATTTACGGTTTGGATTAATCAGTTGCTCCCCATTCTGGTCTCATCGCTACAAATATCATGCCACAAGTCAAACACTTTACAGGAATCAGCTATTCCTCTAGAAAATATATCAATAAGTCGAGGACATGTTTATGGTGAAAGAAGTCAGGATCAAGATATAGCCTTTTGGAAATGTGATGTTTCAGAAACATTATTGTTGCCATTTCTGTTTCCAGGCGCTACTTGGTAATCTCAGGTTCGTTATCTACTTAAAAAAAAAGATATATACATTTAGTTATCTGTGGTTATTGAAAGACTTTAATGAACCCGTCCAATCATTTAATTCGGCCTGGATGGAGCCAAGTTTGGAGCGAGTGCTGCTAGTAACTTTCATTGGAAAAGAGTTGGCAAAACTGGGCTGTTTTAAAACATTTTAATTTAATTTAATTTTCAAAAGATCGTACTCTTGCTAGTTTCTCAAGATTACCAGCCCTAGCTTTAATGCTGTATGCTATTTGCAATGTTCTCATCACTCTTGTTCTGGAAGGGTTACTCACTCGTATGTGTACAGGGTGTATACACATTGAGTTCACAAACACACACACACACACACACGCACACACAAGATTAATGTAAGACATGTGGCCTTTGCAAGCCTCAGTCAGACCTTGCTGTAGGTCACAGCTCCTTCAGCAGCCTGAACCGGGGGCCGTTCTCAAAGCTCGGTCCATTATAGGAATGAGAGGGACGTTAATGTATTATAGCAGGCCCTACATCGCGTTGTACACTTGAGTTGGTCTTTGCTTGTCATAGTAAGTTTGACTCCTGGCCTGAGTCAGTTCCTTGCAGATTTGTTCATGTTCTCCACATGTGTGGATTTCTACTGGGTTCTCGAGTTTCCTCCCACATTCCAACAACATTCAAGGACCCAGTCACACAGGATGCACTTTGTACGTTTGAAAAGGTGACGCACGCTACTTCGATTTTGAGAATCTTGTACAGGAAGAATCACTGGTAATATCTATATATTTTGTTTTTTTCTGTTAATATAACTATGCTGAGAGAGCATACATCGTCAGAGGCTGGTATTCCAGTTGTGAAAGAGTCCCTCTTTATGTGTTGTCACACTTCCACCAAAGTCAATCTGTTTTGTGTTAGGGCTGGTGGTGCAGTTGTTGGATATCAGTTGTCTGAGTGGCATTACTTGACCTTACACATGCTATCAGCAGTTACTTGAGCTGCTGGGTATCCTGTGAGGCTTACTGACGTACAGTAAACTAAGCCGGATCAAGCTTTGTTGGGTTACACACCAATTGGAGACTTATTTAAGTGAGTGCTGAATTGCTGTTGTCATTTTTTTGTGAGGTAAACATGTACTGGATGTGTGTGGTACATCAATCTGTCATATCAATGCAAAAGTGAATGCTTGTGTCAAGCATACTTAAGCATATAGCTTACTTCAGAATATGCCTGTATTCCATATCTGTCACTATCCGACTTGATGTCTTGTCTCATTTCTAGTTGGATACTGCAGTGACCATAACCTGTGCAAATGGGAAGTGGAACAAACAGGTGTCATGTGAGCCCGTGGACTGTGGTCGGCCGGACAAATACCATGTCCATCCTGCCCATTTCAACTTCCCTGAGGGCACCACCTACGGCAAGAAGAGCACCTTTCAGTGCCGAGAACCTGCGCAGCTCGTAGGTGAGATGCATAGAGGAGCATGCACCCATGTATGCGGAGATACATATTTCCAGGATGTTATCTTGAGGATTCCTGAGATTAGATGAAAGTCAATTTTATTGTTCAATGTTAACAGATACTTTACATGATGTTGCCTTCAATTTTACAACTCTAATACACATTCGGATCCTGATTAATTGTTGGTCTTTGATGCACATGTCATTTCTTTCAACTTTTTAAACACTATTGACATGATATTTCATATTTTACACTACAAAACCCCATAACAACAAATTACTAAAAGTCAGGTTTTTAAAATGAGTTTATACATATTCATTTCAGTCACTCCTTTTCTTTTCTTTTTTTTTTTTAAATGAGCCTTCTGTTTTTACTAACCAACACAGCATGCTCGTATTCTTTTTCTTCCCAGGTACAAACAACTCTCTTACCTGTTTGGAAGACGGCCTCTGGTCCTTCCCGGAGGCTCTGTGTGAACTTCGCTGCCCGGCCCCTCCTCCTGTACCCAATGCTGTTCTGCAGACCAAGCGCTGCAACGAGACCGGCCTCAAAGTGGGCACGCTCTGCAAGTACAAGTGCAAGCCAGGCTACCATGTCAGCAACAAGCCTAAGAGGTAAACAAAGACATTGAATGCTTTCAGTTCTTTTTCCAAATGAATGTAAGTTGAAATCAGTTCAATTTAAAGACGTTCTAGTCATATTAACCTTTATATACACTAAGCTAAAGTGACACAAAGCCCACAAGTCTAAATGTTAATCATCTTCTTTACTTTTAGGCGTGCATTTAAGCGTCAGTGTACAGAGGATGGCAGCTGGCTAGAGGGAGCATGCGAGCCAGTGACTTGTGATCCCCCACCCTCCATCTTCCACGGCTCCTATCACTGTACCGATGGCTTCCGCTTTGACAGCGTCTGCAAACTCAACTGCTCTGATCCTAATTCTGCTATTGCCGCCACAGGAGGCTCTGCCCATACGGTGAGGCTGCTGCACGCTCCATGCAAGCAGGTCTGTCCATCTCTTTCCTGTCTTTTCTATTCTTGCTTTACCTATATGTATGTCTTCTTTTTTTGTTGTGTGTGTGAAAAAAAATCGGACGTTCTCTCTCTATCTCCCGTCTTTGCGTCCTCACCGTTGGCTTTTCGGGCTCATCGCGACACGAGTCGTGAATTAATCAAATAATTCATTCAAAGCATTTGTATTTGATGACTGTTTAGCACCGAGGCCGTTCACGGTGGAGTAATAGTCATGTTTGTTTAAAATATTGTGTGTTTAAAGCACATTATTTTAAAGATAGCACATAAGTATAATATAATCATGTTAGCTGATAAGATGCAACATTTGTGATTAAATGAAGCCTTTTCCCCAATACACTCACTTTCCTCTTTTTAGACTGCCCTCGCTGTCTGACCACTTGTTTCTCCCTGTCTCCCTTAGCCATACTCAATTTGACACCATACTAATTAGATTGCTATTGATTTTCAGAATAGTCCTGCTGCCACAGCCTTTTGAAATGTATCCACCTTTTAATCTATCCTGCGTCTAAGGCGTTGTGGGTTGGATGTCTGATAACATTTGGATCGTATTTCCCCCCCTCTGCCACGGGATGCCATCTTTATGTTCATGGCCTGCTAATGTTTGCCTGTCAATATCTATGTCTAATTGTTTTTCTTGTCAATATCTTTGTTATTTTCAGGGCGCAGGGTCCAATGTGATCCGTTGTAGGAAGGATGGAAACTGGACAGGGTCGTTCCGCCTATGCCCACACAGCAAAGGCCAGTGTTCTTTACCTCAAAACCTCCATTATAGCCTACAGTACTCATGCAAGCGAGGACACGGCATAGGTCTGTATGCACACATTTAATGTTGTATTACAACAATGATGTTTTCTAACTGCTGGTGTCATCCTTCATTGTTCATATTACAGCTTTTGTTAAGTGTACTTTTATTCTTCATTGTTCCCATCACCCATTCCTTTTCATTTTGTGCTGTTTGTAAACATTTGATTTAGAATCACTGTAAACTAACCGAGCATGTTAAATATCACTCAGTATCATAATCATGTTAACGCAAAGGGCGGGACATATATACGCCTCTCGGTTTGCATTCGATCGTGGTGTTGTTTGTGCATACTTTTATTGGTTTTGTTTCTTGGTTTCTCTCTTGCTCACACACACACACAGGTGAGGAGTGTGAGCTGACGTGCAGAGAGGGTAACAACGACGTGGTGATCCTCCCTAGCAACATGACGGTAGAAAATGTACTGGTAGAACATTGGAGGAACCCGCACAAAGTCAAAGTAAGTTTGTCCGTGTGTTTGTGTCTAACTCACAGCTCTGACAGACGCACTTCACAAAGTTCTGCAATCCACAACTCTCCTACAAGGAATTTCACATCGAGTGTCTACATCCTGGGTCGACTACCCACAATGCAAAAATGCCAGCATTGCAACCCTTCAGACATTTGTATTCTATTTTTAACTGGAAGTGTAAAAAAAAAAAAAACACTCGCTGCCGCCCTTTCATGTCCTCAAAATGGTATTCAACAACCTTTTGGAGAAACAGAAAGCTGCAAAGCTGCTTTGGGAATTAAGTGTTGTCCCAACACAGACATTTTTTTAGCATTCAATTTCCCATGTATTTGTCCTATCCAGAAATAACACATGGTGAAAAAGCAAAACGAAACATAGAAAGACTACACTACCACTAAATGTGTGGCAAGTTGTAACAACTTATCAAATGGGTCATAAGTAATTACTGTAAATGTCGCTTATTGGTTAATAACATTATTTAATTTAGATATAGCTCACAGCTCCAGATTGTACTGATTATGTAATGTTTACTTACACTGGCAGGTAGCAGAATACAGGGTCAAGGTTTTTTTATGAAGCTTGTGGGTGGGGTTAAGAAGCGTGGATGGGCTACGGTGTGTATATGAGTGTGTGTCTGTGTGTAGTTGGAGAGTACTAAACCACATCAACTCTTCCAATTTTTGCTTTCCGCTTTTTTTTGGTCACCTTATTGTCGTTTTAGCTGTAGAGTCAGAGACTAAATAGGCTCACGTTTTGTAATCGGAGCAGAGAAGCCACGGCCGAGTAAAGGAACACATTGTATTTCTCACTGTATTTTTTTCCTACAACTCCTTTTGTTTTCGTTTCAGAGTCAGACTGAGTCAGCAGCCTTTTGTGGTGGATGTCAGGAGAGAGTGGTGGCTTGGGCCACGCGGACATAAAATGATCTGTTTTTCATGGATCTGTGTAATTGATCTGATTTTTGCTCAGTGGTTATTTGAGACCTGAGGCTCTGTCTGCTGTTGGGGGGCAGAGGGTAGCATAAGTCAGAGAAGTGAGGTTGATGGGGTGAAGGTTTCCAGGGTTAGGAGAATGGAGGAGTGAGTACTTATGTATGTGCTATGTTTTGTCCTGTCCACCTCTCGACTAATAGATTCCAAATAGGCTCATTTGAGACACACACACACACCCTCATCATTCATAACAATGGTGTACAGTTGTAAAATCATAACATGAGTCCAAACTCCCCTCCAGATCGGGATTATTCATACAGTACCTAAAAGATAATTAATGTCCCCAAATGCACTTTCTAGTTTTACTTTGCTGAGTTGGAGGCTAATGTTGCCCACCTTAATAAGTGATGTTGATTTATTGCCTTTAAACTGGTTGTATTTTGGTTCTTAGTGTGACCCACTTAGAAATTCTCCCCTGCTTCCCAACCGCCACCTCCTCCTCCTTTTTTCCTGTCCCTCTATCTCTAACAATTATGCGCCCCCAGCACCCTCCTCCCCCTTTATCAGCAGAATTACCCTGTCGAGCTTGCTGTGGAATTAGTCATTTTCTACATGACATGACCTCGTCTGTGGTGGCGCTGAGATAGGGATCTATTTTTATGTGGTATCAGTGCCCCGGGGGGGTTTCAGAGGGTGAGGATCCTACACGTAGTGAGGAGTGAGGCCAGGCCACAATCATGGATTATCATGATTTACGGCCGTGCTGAGAGAGGAAAAAAGAGAGAGAGAGGAGAAGAGAAAGAGTTTCTGGATGACATCATCATAGCAAAGCACGGAAAAAGGAGAATACAAGTACAGTAGATGCAAAAAGTTTGACCTATAAGACAAAATAATGTGCTTAATCTTCCACCATATAGGGACTAACCATCCCAGCCCTCTCCGCTGAACACACATGCTTACACAACACAGACGTTCCTGCAGAACTACATCGCAGAAGTCTTCAGATGCTATGTCGTTCTTTCTTTCCACCTTCAGCCCCATCTTTGCTTTTTGCATTGATTTGCTGACGGCACTGAAATGAAAAATACCTTAGTTTGCAACAACAAAAGAAAAGCACGTCCATTTTGGGAGATTTTGGGACACAGGTGGTCTGAGAAATGAACAATCTAAGATCAGACAGTCCTTTGCTGTGGATGATATTTATGATCATGCACACCAGCCTAGACAAATGCATTTGCACATGCAGGTTCACATTCTCTGCACACAGCTGCTCATATCTCCCGGACACAAATGTTTTCTGTTGCATTTCAATGAAGAGCACAGTGGGAGAACAGGAGGGAATTCCACTCATTCTGCAAAGATATTTGAGAAGAATATTTGAGTTGCTTTTTACCTCTCTCTCTCTCTCTCTCTCTCTCTCTCTCACTCTACCCTATCAGTTCTACCCTGAGGCCATGACTTACTTAATAAAAAACATTTTGATATTGTTTTATCTTATAATAATCAACTAATTCTTCTTTTCTGGTGGATAGAGGTAAGCACATGAGGCTTTTTGATATCCCCTGTGCTTTGCTGTGTTAGGTGTGTGTGTGTGTGTGTGTTCACGCTAGAAAATGCCAAGAAACTTTAGTTAGTGTTATAGTTATATGGATTGAAATGCAGGTAAAAAGAACCGTCTTGGCAAAGCTGTTTAAATGCTGTCCATAAGGGGAATAACCCAAACCACTAAAAGCACCACTATAACTTAATTCACCTCAACTTTTGTCTTTTCTTTCAGAGCATAGTCTGTACCATGGGACTGAAATGGTATCCACACCCAGAATTGCTCCACTGCATCAAAGGATGCGAGGTAAGGAATCGACCTGAATTTGTCTTCGTTTTTTTGGAGTAATAGTCTCATCTATCAAAATAAACGTTAATACTTAATAGTTGTTCCGCCGTCCTTGACCCCAAACCAAACAGAGTGATGAGAAATGTGTCTGATATATGTTGCCCGATTTGAGTGTAGATGCTTACAGTGGCCAATATTTCAGTTGTTCCAATCTTTAATGCTGAATATACATACTCAAACAAGCATAAAAAGAACACAAACCATTTACATAGATGTGCTTGTCTGTGCATATAGAAGCATGTAAAGCATATAGCTTTAAATGATAATTTCAGTCGTCTAAAAGTAGTTTCATAAAATTATCACTTTGCTTGGCCAATGGAGCGGGACTGACAAGTAAAACCCTTAGAACAACCTGTACTGAAGGTGAAGACTGAATCAATGCACAGGTGGTTGTCAACTGAAGCCAATTAGGCCTTTTGTATGATAATTTAAAAAATGCTGTCGCCAAATGGCCATCTGGTACCAGCTCATTGACACGTATTAGCTCGTTGTAATCTTATGTAATTACCTCTTACAAATGTGATCATTTGATAATGTGCAAAAGATGCATTTCCTCTAAAAATGCTGCATTCACATGAGAAGACAACATGTGAAAGAATTCCACGTCACGTCATGGAAGAATGATATCATCTACTCAGTTTATGCCAATTGGATAACCTGATTGGTAACCCAAGTGGTGAGGGTGGGGCCAACCCAATAAATCACCTTATTAGAGTGTTTTGTGCAGTGAATAGTTTACGGTATCCTCAGTTTGATTAACGGGTCTTGCCCACTAAGGGCTTAAAAAGTCACAATGAAAGATGAGGGAAGTTAAATGTATGGGATTCATCAGCAAATTTATCCAGAGACTTCTAAAACATCCTGAAATGCTCAAGAGGAAAGTACCACTAGAACAAAAGGCATCCTTGTTAATTCACCTTTTTACCATTATCAACCATTAAAAGTGGCACTTTCGCTTAATTTTTTGTACTAATTACAATCTCTCCCTGATCTATCTGATATAGCCATTCATGGGAGACAACTACTGTGATTCGATCAACAACAGAGCCTTCTGTAACTATGACGGAGGAGACTGCTGCCAATCCACTGTCAAGACCAAGAAGGTTAGTGCCATGCTCGCGCCTCAGAATAAATCTCTCACTTCAGACGAAGAGATGATGTTGGTTTGGGTCCATGTCACAATGATCAACAGTCAGTGTTTGTTCCCCAACTCTGGAGTCACACAAAGCTTAGGAATAAATCCAACCTCCACATGTGATCATTTTCCCTTTCCCTATGCCGAACCACCCACTTGGACTTTTTCCTTTTCTCACTGCCATGCCTCAAGCTTTATAAATGATCATTTCAACCTACACAAGGTCCGTTTAATGGGAACCACAAGTCAATATACTGTTGAACTTCTTCAAACAGATTCCTCCTTTTATTTGCCTTGTGTCCATCTTTAGATTACTGGTGAACAGATTACTGGTATCACATCCAAGAGAGTAGGAGTTTTCATACTTCATCAATAGTCCTCGTCTCTCTGTAATATTTAGTGTCCTAATGTGGAAAACATCTATATTTGTCTTTGTGTGCCTGCATTCATGGGAAGTTATTCATAACCCAATGTGGGTGGTAATTCTAATCTAATTTATTTTAGATTATGATTACAAGAACCTGGATTATAATTGAATTGTTCCTCGTATGATTGATAGTAAGTCACTTCTGTCAGCACTCAATCAGCTGTGTCGTATTTCCAAATTAAACTGGGCACGACACAAAGTTTGGTCATACTTGTGGCAGTACCGCTCTTAATTCAGGGAGGTGCTTTGTCTGGCTGTCTCCGGTCAGCTGCTGGCAAAGGAACCGATTGAATGTCTATTGTAGCTTCTGTGCAGCAGCATCTGCTTCTCTGGCCGGGCCTGTTTCTGTGAACCTGGCGAGGGACTTGAGTTGTCCTCCTGGCATATCCATCTGTATGTCTGGTTGGACTTATATTGCGGTCTATGTGTCTCACTGGCTGTGTCAGTGTGTCTGATGGGAGAGCCTCTTAATTTCCTCCCCATGGGGAAAAAGGACACACAAGGGACATCTCGCCCTTTTTCCGCAGTACGATCAAAGTTCCCATGATTGCTTTCATAACATTTTGGGACTTTTGGTTCCATCGCCATGAGGCCACACATAATCATGTTTCTTTCCTGGCTAACACATTTTTTTTTTTCAAAAACAGCTTCTTTGTTGTTGATTATTTGTTCAGTTTTTTGAATAAACTTTGTCTGTGAAGACATTGGCAATAGACTGGTCATGGCTTTGGTTCCCGGGAAACATATTTTCAAACAGCACTGCTGCATCATTTGTGAATGGTCACATTTACATTGTTTTCCCAAAGGCTCAATATCGTTGAGAAGCACCCAGACGTACCTGTTGGTACCCTAGAGGAGATGTCGTAGAGTACATGGCACAACATAATGGTTTTTCTGGTTCATGCATTATTGCATGTAACTCTTAAAATTACATGCAGCAAATATTTATCACCTCAACCAAAACTTTTTTTTTTACTGCACAATTTGGTGTATTTGTGTATTTCTTTCCCGGCACTTGTGCCACAGCCACATCCGACTGAACGATACCGCTGATCATTTTCTCTTCTTCTTGTTTTCATTGTTGCGAAAGTCTCCATGCAAACGATTACAGCCTGGGTCTGATGTCCAATTTGAATATACGGGCTAGTACAGGAATAATGCAAATTGTCATACCTACTAATTATATTCTTTAATCTTCAACCTTTATTGAAGATGAATGTCCTCTATGCTGTTGCAAAGCAGTGACTAAAGTTGCACTAATATATTATTGCACTATACTGCTCAGCTAGGAACATGCATGACCCAATTCCAGCTAGAAGGAGGTCCAGAAGGCCATTATTTGTTTTTGTCTTCATTCACAAGTTCAATAGCAGCAGGAAAGTCGGTGAGCAGCCCGCTGGGAAGTGACCTAACTCCTGAAGTGGTTTTGCCGCTGTTGATTGACGCTATCTCATCTCTACATCTTTTGGACCAAATCCACTGGCTGAGCCAGAACTTGCATAACTCACGTTTACTGACAGACCCCAATGGGAGGGCAGCTTCTATTGAATTACTGCAGCAACACGAGGTTTGACTGCGTTAGAGGAGAGCAGACCATTGGTTTTGTCAGAGTTAGGCTTTTTGTTAGGTGCATGTTCAGTTGAACTGAACATCTTATGTTTGGGTGTAAGAAAACAAGTGAGAAAGAGTAAGAAATCTAGTCAGGGTTTTAATGCAAACCTTTTTTTCTCAGAGCAACTGAAAATGTTGGAGCGCATAAAGGACTTCAGGGACGTACCGAAAATGTATCAAATGTGTTTTTCCTTAATAAAGGGATACGAGAAGACATTTAAAAGCTACATGATTTGATTTATTTGAATACAAAAACAACTTTATTTAGTTATATATATATATATATATATACATATGTATGTGTTGAGGAAACGTTTGCATATTTTCTCTCTCTCATTCCCTCCTCCTTTCTTTCCAGGTGTCATAGCCAGAACTGAAATTACATTTAACAACTACTATTTGTCTTTAGTGTTTTTCTTCTTCTTTTCTTTTGTGGTGGCAACGAATTTGGCTTGGGGTCCCGCTATAGAAAGTTACCAGCAGAAACCGTGTCTCTGCCATTACCATATTTGCTCCAGAAACAAAGGCAAAAGGACAACATGTTCATAGGGGCTACTGCCTGCCACATTAAAATAAAAATAAAACGCAAGTGTGAACACCCACATTTTTGTGGTTATTGGCACGCATGCTCTTAATTAAAAAAAAAATGTATATTACAGTTTTCAAACGAAACGAAAATGCAAGTGAAACAAGCCATAAACAACAATAGTTGACTAAAAGTTTCCATTATTTTGTACTGCATTGAGGTATAACTCTATGTACATGATATTCAGTTGGTCTTTAATCCTTTGAGAGGAATTTGGCCCAGGTTTACTGCTGCTGTATTTTGAGGCCAAGGATGTTACATGCCGATGGTCAATAGTAGTGTCTGTAAAAACAGGTGTTAGCAGTTTGCAGAAATAATAACTACAGGCTAATGGAGGATCGGGTTACCTACTTCGTACTATCTTCTGTCAAAGACAGATTGGGTTCTGTTCCATCTCCTGAAATATTCAGTGGGCTGCTGCAGTATGATACAGTAAGTATTATACAGTATGATACAGTAAGTATTATACAGTTGATACAGTAAGTGTTATACAGTAAGTATTATCAACATACTGTAGCTGGACTCAATAACTCTCGGCTGCTTGTCCAAATTTGACTTGAAGGCATTTCACCCTGGCGTTATTGGAAGAAAGTTGTCTGGCTGGTGTTTTGTACTATTAGGTCCCCTGGAAACTATTCAGAGAGATACGGAAAATTGCTTTGAAATAACCAACCATAATTTGATTTATCGGCTGCCAGCAACATGGGGTGAGAAAAGCACCAGTGAGTGAGAGAGAAAGGGGAAACACTAAGGATATGAGCTGATATGTGAAATTGATAGGAGCAGAGGAAAGCCAGATGTTTTATCTTTGTAAGACCATTGCCTGATTGATGCTGCTTCCTTACACACACATGTTGCTTAATGCCCTGGCTAATATAAACGTACATGAATGAAACTCAAATTAACCTAACTGCCACTTTTAAATTATTAGCCAGACAACCTTCACCTTGTTGTTTTATTACTGTGCTATTTTGTAATCCACATTTATATTTCCTCTGAACATATTATCATCTTGGTACTTGTGTTTCATAAGCATTTAGATTTAGTTGTTTATTGCTCTTGGGAAAAACGTACCCTCAACATCATCCCTATTTGATTAACTGCGTCATAACAGAAACGGGGTGTTTTGCACCTGATTTTGATTTTCCCCAAACTGAACAAATGCGTGGCAGGTAGACAAGGACAAAGTTACATAAAAACCTCTAAAAGCAAAACAGAATCACCATTTATGACAACATTAATCTGTAACTCATTCATGCTAAATAACACACGTGTGGCCAAAGGTGGGCAGCGTGTTCCTACAGGCTTGTTCAACGACAACAAACAGTTTTTTGGAATAATAAATAATAAAGTCAGTCGTTTTTGGGGATGAATTGCCTTTTTTATTTATTGTTATAGTTGGAAAAGTGACTCCTCCTGGGTGAGTGAAAAGGAATGAAAACCATTCCAAACAAATGCACTTCTTAGTCATGTTGAGTGATTTGAGTGAGTTGAGTTTTTCGTCTTTTGACAAATTAATATTTATATTTGTCACCCCTTTTTCAAAGATTTCCAGTACGAATGAAAGGGTGTCTTGTCTAGCTAAAAGAATACTTAAGTGGGTAGACCAGCCATGCAACTATCTCCTTCTTTCCCCCTCTCATTCACTCTTTCTCATTCACTCTTTCTAGTTCACTCTTTCTCATTCACTCTTTCTAGTTCACTCTTTCTCATTCACTCTGTCTCCTCCTCATTCACTGTCAGATACTCATTCACATTCTGACTTTCTCACTCTCAATCCCACTCACAGTCTCTGTCACACCCACACACACTCACTTCCCCCCCTTCACACACACACACACACACACACACACACACACACACACACACACACACACACACACACACACACACACACACACACACACACACACACACAGAGCACATCAACAGACCCACCAGCCACTGGTTGCTATGCACAAGAGGTCTGGTAACTCAGTGGGAATCTTGCTCGTGTTGTAGTCCCCAGCGTGTTGTGACACGGCTCGATGAGAACAAAGATGATGATATGATCCATGCACACAGATGCAGCTTTCATGTGTTCCTCTGCTTTTTTTTGCAACTATTTTCCCACTGATCTTTGCTAAAGAGGTGAAGGGAAAAGACATTCCCTCTTCATCAAGAGTCGTATATGTTTGTAACCCTTTAGTTTGTCGAAAGTGTCCAAAGCTTAAGAAATCATAATCTGACAAAATAGCACCATAACTTCCATTGACTGAGAAGATACAACACCCTGATTATACCTGTTCAGCCCTCTTTAGCAGAATATGCTTTTAGTTCCATGAGTTATTATTATATTCCGCAGCATCAAACTCAATGCCTTTTTCAAATTATAATTTCTGGAATGTAATAAAATATCTTCTAGATACAACAATTAGGCAATTTTTTTACTAAAGTAGTCCAGGTTCCTCGTGGTTCCAAAAGCTAAATAACTGAGAGAAAAAGCAGCAGAATTGTTAAAAGCAATGGAACTCAGCTGCTCATTTATTTTTACACCCCTTCCCAGCAAAAGCTGCTCTCGTCTTTCATTTTGATAGATATTTGTGTATTAAGGAGTTCTGGATGATTTGCTGTGTATTATTCCACCCCAGGAGCTTTGAAGGTGCAAGGACTGGCTCCACGTAAGGTCACCACAGGATCTCCCCTTAATAGTTACAAGCTGTTGCCTGAATTTGGAGAGGCAGGGAAGAGAGGAGGCTAGGTTATCGAGTATGCCTTTCTGAGGGTTGCCTGAGAAAGACCCGTCTTGTAGGTGCCCCCCTCGTTAGGAAGGAATTCCTTTCTTGCATGCTTGAAGCAATATGCAAAGGGGACCGATTATATAGTTATATGGCTTGGCCTCCCTAAAACAACCTTTTCCTCAGTACTCCTGTAGGGGTTTCCTGTCTATATTGGTGGTGTTGTTGTCTTGGGCTACTGCTTCGATCCTTCACTGTCGCTCACTCCTGTTTACAACTCTCAGTCTGGCAAAACTATGCTCGATACGTGACTCGCCATGTGTTGATGATCTGTTATGGCCCCAGCTGATCACTTAACCTCTCCGTCTCTCTTGGTTATACCAGCACACATGTCATTTTCTTCACCCAAGCTTTTGGCTGTTATGTAATTTAACCTATTTCTATATAATCCAAACAGATTTATTTTCAGACTTTCTAACAGAACATTGTTAGAGCTATTACCGATATATAGATCCATGGGGTTGATACATAGATAACTCGTTTTTATCTCTAATTTTCAAACTCAACATGTTCTACAGCGAACATCCACATAACAGGATGCCAAAAGCACATGCCAGCAACAGCTCTTTATTTTTCTAACCTCTGCAGGCAGTTAAATGGACTTTTATTTCCTGTTGCCAAGGCTCTGCCAGGACAGTTAAAGGGGAGAAGGGGGCACAGGAGCAGGCACGCACATGCAATAGGGGGGTTTCTGTGTCATGGTATTTCTGTATCTGTGTGTGGGGAGTATGAGGCTGAGGGGGTAAAAGGTACCTGAGAGGGAGGGGAGGGAGGTTAATGTGGAGGAAGGAGCAGGGCTTTCCTACACAGCTGAGCAAAAGTAGTTACACACTGGGGCACACACACACACCACAGCTTTCCAAGGTGTTGGCAAACCGAGTCGCCAGAGAAAACGAACCAAAAACACATTTCTTATAAATACGTTTAATGTCGGGCTCGTATGACGCTTGCAGAAATGCACAAAGCCACGTGGACTAACCACTCATAGAACGATTGGTTCGGTTTAGGCAACAAAACTACTTGGTTAAGGTTAGAAAATTCATCATGGTTTGTGTTCATATAATAACGTAATGTAACAACCGCAACCACTTTAATAAAGTCACTACTGTAACTAACGTAATAAAGTAAATACGGTAAATAGGTAACGGACTTTCTTATTGTGACATAAAAAGCGTAACAGTGTTACATAACAGCTTGGTGGACTTTCTTGCGCGTTACACTCGTTATGATACGATGCGACTTTCAGTAACGGTCCCTCGAGTGCTGTCCTCAAAAGTGAGTTTTGAATCATGAGACTACGGTTGAACGAGTTGGTTCTAGCACAGCTCACTGTTTGGGTTCCTCTATACATACCATGTGCATTGCTATTGCATTGTTTGTTCCATAACTCTTTTGTACAGTGATGATAACATTTTAGATGGATAAATATTCTTTTATTTATATGAAAAACGCCCTTATAAAAGACAACATTGTACTGCATTCCCTGAAATGTTTCCTAATATATTTTGAAGACTGGCATAAATGTTTCTGGTTATAATTCACTCTAATAACAACTGTTACTTGCCAATGAACTGTGTGTTATGCATCTCAAGGTCAGCCAGATCCACTTTCCCCAGGCCCGTGCCCCTTACCTACCTTCTTCCCTTTAAGCACCGGCTGACATGCACGTACTGCACACACAGAAATGAGAGGAACTCTGTTATTTTGACCTGTTCCAGAGATGGAAGGATGGGGCTCTGACAAGGTCTACGTTCTTCAGAAGGGCTTTCATGTTGCTGTTACTGGGTGTCCTCCCCCAGTCCTCCTCCAGCCCTGGGACATGGGGCAACATGAGGGCCCCCAGGCCCACAAGGCCAGCTAGTCCCATTTCCCAGTCACCCTGAGAGAAACTCTCAAGTCAGATGTGGCAGCTGGCCCAGCCATCCTGGAGGTCAAGGTCAAAGGAAACCATGTCAAATGTGCCACCCACCATCATTCTCCAGATGGAGAGATAAACAGAAGTGGCCTTAGAGGGGCAGTGCTATTTATTGTGAGGGGTAGTGGGGATGTGAGCTGCAAGAGAGGGGAGTAATAAAGCCAGGTAAAGTAAGGGACTCTAATGGGGAAAGTGTGAATCTGAGAGATAGTGTAATTAAACTGAGACTGAGTCATGTGGGAGCGAGGAGCCCCGTGCTCTTGGCTTCAAAATGCTACGGAGGAAACACTGTTCATGCGGTTTCCAGCTGTTTCTAAAGTGTGTCCGGCTCTAGGCTTGTAAAGTCGTCACATGTAGGCCTCATTTTCTCATAGGAGTCTGGGCACTGCCCACCTGGCCCTCACATTAGGAACACCCCCATTCCCCCCACACAAACAACTTATTATATACCTCATTTCAAAGGGGAACCTGCGTCACTCCTCCTCAGTGACTAGCATGCTCCCCCATCATTCCCCAGACCTGCTGTCTACAAGTCTTCCACTCTCACAAACTATTGGTGGTGTTTCCTGTGTGTTGCATTTACCACCAACTAAAATATTTTACATTGACTTTACACTGCTATCCAAAGCCAAGTGGGAATAGTGGGAAGGGCATATTACTTACTGATTTTAGATAAATATAGACATCCTATTTAAAGACACTAATCTAGCTCAACAATTAATTTGATGAGGAGGTTGGAGGGGTCAAACAAACACAGAACTTTCAACTCGGAGAAAGTTTTATCTTTAGTATTGTTCTGTAAATGATGTACTTTGCTTGCACCAAAAACATACAGATTTTAGATAACAAAGTTATATTTTTAAGTTTTATTCATTTTAAGTTTTTAGAATTTCCACCACAATCTTTTCAGAAGCCGAACAAAACCTACAGAAAGAGCTCCAGGCTTTAAAGACCATTTTTGTCATTGCCAAACTGTGGAATTATGACTTTAGTTTCAATCGCATTAGGGCAAAAAATACAATACGGATTATAATTTTTTTCACAGAATAAGCACTTGAATTGTTTATATCATTAGTTCCTAGAAAAATGTTAAATCTCCATTGAAGCGGAAGCAGTGTGGAATATCTCGGTAATTTCATACTTGTGCAGAGGAATGGGGCCCCTCCTCCAACATTGGTACTTGACCAGTTGGGGGTGATAATGCAGTGGTAAGCAACCAGTCACAACTCACAATGAGGATTGCATTAATATTTAGCTCAACAAAATTGGATGGTTTGCAATTTTATGGACACTACAGATGCATCGTTTTCGTGGATGGGAGATTGTAATTTCTTTCTCATTCCAATGCTAATGCATTTAGTAACTACACGACTAACCCTTCCAGATAATACTAACTGATGATGCACTTTGTTTGATGGCATTACAGTAGTAGTATTTATACAGCAGCTACTCCACATTCAGATAATAGCCTCATGACCTTCCCCTGGAAACCACTCCCATAGAAGCCAGACAGCTTACACTAATAACATTGAACTACTAACTGTATTTGGCACGAGGCAGACTGTCAAGTATCTGTGTTGGTAACAGTAGCCAGCAGTGTTGTAACTTTTACATTGTATACAGAGATCCTTTGTTCCAAAAAGGCAGGACCACTCAGTCCGAACAAGAAAAAGCGACACCGCGGGCCCCCACAGATAGATCTGATAAGCCACCAGGACACAAATGTAGACATGCCCTTGGTCTACTGCCTGCCTTCCATGACTTGGACCACATGTGTTCCTTGTTTGTCCTGGACACGCTTTGTGTACCCAAACAGCTGAAGCAGCCCCCCCCCCCCCCCCCCCCCACCCCCTGAGAGGGAAGCAGACTAGGCAGCAGCAGCAGCTGGGGCTGGTGACGCATTGGCAACGTTATCCAGTGACGTCAAACGCCAGGGGCCATGGCCAGGGATCTTCTGGTGCTATTCTCACCTCGAGTGTTTCACTTTGACACCAGACTATCAGAAGAATTCGGATATTAATATCTCTAATATTCTGATATTTTTTAGGGCTTATTAACGCATAATGCATGTTTCATATTAGGACTTAATGGTAAACCTTTGGTTTTATAGGGGGGAAAAAACAACAACATATTTCTAAATACTGCACAACATCATCCTATACATGACAATGATTGTTGCTTTTCATTGGCTGACAGGTGTCTATTAGTTTTTATTTTCTGCTTGTAGTGTAACTCCAACACAGTTGTTTTGTCCTTTGTCGTTCTAACTTGATGACCCAGAATAAGCAACACTGGAGGCTTTAGTGCCTGATAGTTTAGGTACACAGTGTACACAGAGTTGTATATGCACAACAAATGGAGACAAATGGCCTAATGAGGAACTCGCTGATTCAATCAACGAGGTTCTCATTTTGCTATGTTTGATATGAGCACAAATCTGGTCTACATCAAAACGAGGAGAGCGAGAGTGAGAGTGAGCTAGCATATGTACGTAATGGACCTGTACTTGTAAAGCGCTTTTCTAGTCTTCAGACCACTCAAAGCACTTTAACACTACAGGACATCATTCACCCATTCATACACTGGTGGGAGGAGCTACGGTTCCACCTGCCCGTCAGGAGTAACTAACATTCACACAGTGACGAGAGCAATTTTGGGGTTAAGTGTCTTGTCCAAGGACACCTCGACATGGGCTAACGGAGCCGGGGATCGAACCGCCGATCCTGTGATTGAAGGACGACCCTGCTCACAACTGATCCACAGTTCTGAATTTTGTTGTGTCACATGACAGTTCCATTGAGAAAAGTAATTGATCTGTGGCTCCATTACATAAAACTTTAACCAAATCAGTGAAAGATAATTGTTTTATTTTGACTTTATAAATGTGTTTCTCTCCTGCCCAGGTGATTCCATTCCCCATGTCCTGCGACATAAGGGATGAGTGCTCCTGTCGGGATCTGAATGCGATGGAGAACCGGAAGGACGCACATGTCCACTCCCTCGGGTGACCAGCCTGAGCAGGGACCGCTGTTCAACGTCCCAGGACCCCTTGCTCCAACACAACACAGCCTGAGTGGCCGAGGCAGATCCCTCCTTTATCCTCCTCTCGGCCTCCAAATTTCCTGCACATGCTGCTTAACAGGCATACCTCTCCATCCATACTGCAACCGCAACCAGCTAAAATGTCTCAGCCTCCACATCCCGAAAGATCTAGAATATAGGATGGGACCCATGAGACTCCACAGTAAACTTAATTTCTCAGCTAAAAGGAAAGTAACCCCTGCAATATCATCCTTAAAAAAAAGAAAAGAAAAACATATATATAGCAAAGAGAAAAAAAAAGAATAAGTTACATGAAACAGACATATACTTCTTTTTTTTTTCGAAGGAGGAAAACAAACGCACACATAAAAAAAAAAAAAAAAACCTAAACAAAAATATAACCAAGCCTAGGTAGCATGCCTTTTGTTCAGTTTTGTGCTGGCTTTAGTCTCTATTTTATTGACCTTGCTCTACAATCACATGATTGAACCAAAGTTAATTCAAAACGTGGAAGTGAGGGA
The DNA here is from genome assembly GCF_009769545.1 of Cyclopterus lumpus. Taxonomy (NCBI): domain Eukaryota; kingdom Metazoa; phylum Chordata; class Actinopteri; order Perciformes; family Cyclopteridae; genus Cyclopterus; species Cyclopterus lumpus. Next base: position 8,467,482 of record NC_046977.1, on the reverse strand, counting down.
TTGTGTTGATGTTGGCTCTGTGTTTTGCAAATATGAAGGAAATCTAGACAAAATAATCCTTTGAAGGCATGTTCAACATCTTTTCAGAGGAGCTTATATCATTCCTGGTTTTAAACTGGTCAGACATTCTTTATTATGTCCTTTTCAGTATAGTGTGTTTCATAATAGGCACGTCAGAGGCTATAGAGGTTATTCCTAGCTTGGTGGGGAATGCGACAGCCATATAGTTAAGTTTCAAGCCACAGATTAATCAACAAAAGCCAAAATATAATGCACAAATACACACAGAAAAATACACACAGCAATTTCTTGACCGTCTACACACACAGTTTCCGAGGACACTTTTATACCTAAAGCAAATTCCTGAATGCACATTTAAAATAATTTAAGCATGGCTTCTGCTACTGTGTTTGCTGCTACTTGCCATCTTCACATTATAATATCTAATAGGGTTAGACAGTTTTGTCTGCCTTGCTGCTGACTGGACCTCTTCATAGCATTCGTTCACACTTGCACGTTAGTACATAATACTTTCTGAGAACACAACGTTGACATCACCAGATATGAAATGCACTAAGAACTTTAAAAAAAACAAACCCAGAACCTCACTTGCCATACCCATTTAACCCAACTGCCCAAGACAAATACTACACAACCACGACTTAAAGAATGTCATTGTTAACACCTCACTTTGGGTTGGGGTGATTTTAGTTTCAGTTTAAACCCCTCCCTCATGGCGCTTGATTAGAACTTTGTTACTTCAAGCACTGATTCAAAATATGTTTAAACTGAACATAAAATGATCCTGGCCCTGTTCAGAATGTAGTCGATGCTTGTCGGGAGTCTGTGGCTTTTTTTTGATCGCACGGCACTGCACGGCACAGCCACTCAAGAGTACAGGAATAAAGGGCTGGATATCGGCCTTGGCTCTGAGTGAGAGTGAGTGCAGGTGGAAGGAGCCCCACATCTGATACACAAACGCATACACACATATCTCTCATTCGCTCCCCTCCCAGTAATTTTGGATTATCAACTGGAGCTCTGCAGGCAACACTATTATACACGAAAAATGACATTTGGATGTATATGTCAACACAGCATTTGCAGTCACAATATGATCAAAGGTCCCAACAATGCTCTGCTGGGTCTAGTGTTTAAAGAATGAACTTTACCATTACGGTTGTCTCTGCAGTAAAAAGTGCACTTGGTTGTTTTGACCGGCACTTTTCAGTATTGTGAACTTGGGTGTCCGTCCCCACCAATTAACTTCTTTAGATTATATGGCTGCTACAATAGCTTTGTGTTTTGTTATTCTTCACTAAAGACACATAAACAGTAGTTTTTTTTACTCATGCACATTTGATAATGAAGGCTGCTTGACATATTGGTCCAAATTTCGCTGCTTTTATTCGTCTGCAACCATAGTTGTTGTTACAGACGGCATGATTATGACTTTTCATTTCATTTGAGCCAATGGCACAGTCCCTCTGACTCATATTAGGTTGATATAGCATTCCAGATCATACTCATAAATCATTGTACACAACAAGCTGTCCAAGTGGAAATGTAAGACCAATTTCATGTAATTTTAAAACCAATGTTGGGGAGGAACTAAGACAATACCACAACATGCAGATAATGTGATAGGGTATTATTTTCCTCCAAATAAATATTTTTTAAAAATCGAAAATACCATGTAAATATTACTATATGTTCTGGATGGACAGCTGCGTTGAAACATGTTTTTGGTTTTGGTTTTCATGTATTTCCTTTTTTACAAAATGTCATATTTAATCAGTGTTTATATTATTGACCTCAGTTACTGCACTTTTTTTAGTTTCAATGTAAGGAGAAAAAGTATATCTTTCAAAAATGTTTAGAAGCTGCTATTGTCAGAATGGTGATCTGAAACAAACTGAATGTTATTATTGAATGATATTCGGTCGTTTGACTCCCTGTGTTGCTATTAGCTTTCCTGTTATTAGTGTTTTATTTGTATCTGGCCATAGATGCTTCTTTTCCAACCCAAACTGACTTTGCATTAGAGGTTATCAATGAAGTAGGGAGGTATTGTCTCTACAAACAATGACTCCATCCATCTGTCCATCACGCATACAGGTGCCCCCCCCCCCCCCCCCCCCCCACACACACACACACAAGAAAAGTAAAATAGGGTACACATCAACACATACAGGTGCCCCCCCCCCCTCTCCCAAACACACACACACACACAAAGAAAAATAGGGAACACATGAAGGCTGCACATTAGTTTGTCTTCTTTCACCCTGATGTGTGTGTAATACATCTTTTTTATGTGAAAGGTGTACATGTTGGCAGAGATATGTCAAAAGGGAAGGAAATGCTTGAATCTAGAACATCTCATTAAAAGGGACTCATGCCATACTTTGTAGATTTGACAGGACATCATCAGATTGTATCAACACATCTGAAGCCCTAGATAATAAAAACATATATATTATGTTGATACTATCAAATGATATGTACTATTAGTAGGCCTACTCCAGATACTGCTGCTTTACGTAGAACTGTTACCAATGAGGAGATGTGACTATGGTGACGTGTGGGTCATCATCTTGAGGCCACTGGAAAGCCCTTCTAGTCTTTTGAATGGATGAATCAGAAATCTGTCATAGCATCCTTCCCTTTTTTCTATAAACTAACATAACCTGTCGATGCTTCCATAACTGTTGACTAATATCCTCCTTGTATCATTAGTCATTGTCTGGATACCAAAACAACGTTATTACTATCAGAAAGGCAACAGAATGTGACTACATGTCAACTTGAAAAATGATATTCTTAATATTGGAGAAGGTACCCATTAGCCATAGTTAACCAACATATTCATAGAAGGAATACGATTAGGCATTGGATGAGGACATCATCTCTCTACTGTAGTCATCACAGGATCCCTTGCTGTACCTCATGGCTGTAATGTTTGCTGCTTCTATACTTTTGGTATTTTAGTGACATTTTTGCGTCTCATAACCGTGGTGTAAATAGTAGAACTATTTATTGAGAGTGTTATACATTTTTTAAGTTATATTTAATGTTCATGTAAGTTATTTTTTACATTGTTCTTATAAACAAAAACATTATCGGCTGTGAGTCAAAACTGTCATTTTGTCTCTGTCATCACGCTCTGTTGTGATCATTTCTGTCAAGCATTGATCAGACATGCAGGCCCACAACCACACAGGAACGTGTCCCATTGGTCATTAAGTGTAGATGGACACTGCTTTCATCCAATGAAGATCCACCACATGTTCAAATGTTACTGAGTGCAGTGTATACCCCCCCCCCTACCCCCCCTTTAAAACCAGAATGTAAAGTTTATTTTTTTTCCTTTTTATTTGCTTTTTTTTTTCTTCAAATGCACACATTATAACCATACATACAAGGCGTTGTAAAAAGAGACTCAAGTATATAATGGTCAAATACATACGTACATCCATAATATAGCAAACGATGTTTCGAGAAACACACGGAATATATGTACACAGCCAGCTGAGGACAGAAGAAGTGGCAAAGAGAAGGATCAGAAATGAAGGGAAAAGAAGGACTGGGTTGTCAGAAGGCAGCTGATGGTGCCCCCAGATAGTGGAAAAGTAGAAGGTGCACAGGGAAAGAGGTGGGGATGGGTGGGCCGCTTTTCCTGGCCCGTCAAGCTATTTGTCCAGGTGTGAAAATGTGTACTCACAGAGGCTGCCCCTGGGCGAGGGATGGCCAGCGCTGACTGGCAACCAGCCGAGGCTAGTGAGTCAGTTCCTCCTGGGTGTTTCTGGGACTCCCCCAGAAACACCACCACCACACACACACACACACACACACACACACACACTCCCTCCCCACTCCTCGACACACTGCCTCATCTGTCACTGTCAGGTATGCCTGCGCGGGGCTGTCAGGGTCAAGCTGGCCCTGTGAAAATGAGAGAGGATGTTTGCCCAGCTTACAGAGCCTTTTGAAGTTTTGAAGGCTGAAGGAACACAGCTCTCCTCACCTAGAGCATATGCTTATCACATAATATGATTTGTATAGCAGTTTTTTTTCACAGGCTTCGATACTTCTCCCCAGTTCCCACCAACAGTCGCTCCTTTGTTTCTAATTTAACACCTGGCTGTTGTATTGCTCGTCTAAAAACGTCAGAAGCATTGTGTCTAAAGCGATGGGAAGTGTAAGAAAAAGTGTCTAAAGTCCTAATATCTTTGCTCAGATCAAATACTGATGTGCCATCTTGTTGTAAGACATTTTCCTTGTGTATTGTAACACATGAAGTACCTCTCACAGGCCTCTGGTTATAGAATTGTCCACTTATGTCTGTTTCCTAATCCCTCAATAAATAAAAAAGGTGAATGGTCCTTTTTTTTTCTAAGTGGGGAATACATAAAAAGTGTATTTACATATTACGTGGATATCTAGTGGTATTACGATGTTTCGTACCCGATTGCTCAACAAATATATTTTAAGATGTAAATAATATTATATGATGATTGTATTTGCAAACCATGTACTAACTGTTTGGGAGTAGCTCTTGGATTGATTTTTATCATAACTATTATACAAAAAGATGAACCGTGAATATGTTGTGCATTGTGTCAAAGTATCACCTGCAAGACAGAAGAAAAAAGAAAAAAAAATAGACCTGTGATGCTTTACCACACCACTCGCTGTCAGCATTTATTTGTTAATAATGGCTTAGTACAAGCACTGTTGTCAGTTGTCTAAACCATCCATTGAGTCATGAATTATTTATTTGTTGTCAAGATGAATAAAAACACAATGGTCATTTCTGCATCTTAGGATGGAATTGATCCTCACAATCAAACTTGACTGATCTTTGTAATGCATTGACAAGTGTATTTCAAATGTGTCTGCAAAGAGCTTTCATTTCTCCTCACTCCATACTGTATAATGTCGAGTCTTATCCCAATGCCTTTGTGTTTGCTGGGAATTTCACCAACACTGTAAAGGTAGCCATCAGACTCAGTAGTCCCTCCCTCCCTCTGATGGCCTCCTCTCTCTTTGGTTCTTACACAGTATGCACTTTTTCAGGCACATATACAACAGATTGGACTTTTATGTTTAAGCCAATATTTCTCTCTGTTTTCACAGTTGCAATTATATATATTTTTGGTGCTCTGGTACATGACAAAACATGTCTGATGTGTACTATATTTTCATAAGAAAGAGTCATAAGATCATAATTTTCATTTTGCTGTCATGTATTGTGTAGAAATAAAACACTGGTTAAAGTGGACATAAGCTTGTGTGTGTTTCTTTGAAAGTTGTATTATTCTTTTGTCATTGCAAAAGTGTGTCCAGGTATCATCTTCTGGAAGATCCATAGAAAGTCTTATCAAAATGCAAAAAGTGGTGAGGTGGTTTAAAAAAGAGGAGCTCTTTCTTTAAGCCGTCATTGATGCATTGACATGGAAAAGTTAGTGCTGTTCCTGGCACTCCAATGACGTTAATGGCCTAATTTGTGAGAATGAACATCAAACTACTGATTTTTAAAGTGCTGTTAATGTTGCATGACTGGAAAGAAACTGGATCTGAGCTTAAAGGAATAGTTTGTTGAGGGAGATGGAAAAAGAAAATGCTTTCCAGCAGCTCACATGCAGAGAGGCATAGCCACCTTTAGTTAATGATATAAATTAGAGTAATTCATAGGGGATGGCTGTCTGTTAGTTCAGTGACTGATTTCCCCCTTTTCCAGCTCAATGTAAATATTTTTCAGCTGGATCATGTGGTATATTGGGTCAAACCTGGGAAATAATAACAGCATTGCACTGCATTGTACACTTGCTGAATTAAATTTGCTATATATAAATTATTATTTTCATCCAAGTCTCATTTTGCCATTGTGCAATTACAAATATTTCTGTGATATTGTGCAACTTTACTTTTGTGGTTCTTACCGTGGGGGCCTCTTTCCACAGAGGTGTTGTGTCAGTTCAGGCAGAGGACACATGAGTCATGTGACCCCATGAGCGGATCAAAACCATGTCAGATTAATAGATATACAGTATATATTAGAATGGTTCACTTGGAGTGCAGATCTCCGCCAGGTGTGTCTGCACCAATACAGTCAGCTGTGTGTGTAGTTCCGATAGCTGAACTTATTCACAATATCCACATTTTCTGAGATACTGAATTTTGGGTTTTCATTAGCTGTAAGCCTAATCATCCAAATTAAAAGAAATAAACACTTGGAATATATCACCAGGTGTGTAATGGAGCTATATTATATATTAGTTTCACTTCTTGAATTGAATTACTGAAATAAATTAACTTTACGATGATATTCTAATTAATTGAGATGCACCTGTATATATATATATACACACACATATATATATATATATATATATATATATATATATATATATATATATAGGACATTTTATATAACACACTATGGTTACATTTTTCTGTAAACTTTTCATGATGGTATTTACAACATAGCATACTATACTATGACTATTTTATTACTTTTTTAATGATGTTCACGCTTTACTATAATTTTTTCATTAATGACATACTATACTATAATATTGTGTGATGTTTTTTATAGCATATGTTTGGACTTTACCATGTGGGGGAAACAAAGACAGAGGCCTACATAAGAAATGAAAAGCCTAGACTAGAAATTGCGCCAAACCCCGGGCGCTAAAAGAAATGTTTTTTATAATTACTTGAGGGAAATATGCATTCTGCCTATGTGGTAAACTAGTTTGCAATGCATAGTGTTTGTTAAGGGTATTTAAATGATCCTGCCACTGACTTTAAAATAGGTTTAAAGAAATGCTTCACAGCTGATCAATATGCTTCCTTTCCAAACTCAAATCACTCCATTGTCCCGATGAAAGAAAAGTCTTCTGATTTTATATACATTTTTAATATTACACATTATTCAGAAAAGACAAACAAACTCACATAATAATACTTTTTTTACAATTTAAAATGTACAATATAATAATTTATTTAATTATTTTTTTACAATTCAAATAACATGAGATGTAAATATTTTAAAAAAGGCATTGTTTATCTTCATGAAAACAATATTCATGGCTTTGAAGATATGACTTTGAACTGAAAAATAAGAGGATTTAAAGGACCACGGATGATCCCTACAATCACTGATACACCATTCAGTGTACAGTACCTCAAAACTCCACAGTTGGTTAAACAACTGTTCGACTACCTGAAAAAATATTATACCATTATTCCTACGATATTTTCTATGAATGCACATATATTAGCAAACATTATATTCTCCTTGTGAATTACCTTATTAATACCATATTGTGACTGTAATGTCATGTCTAATACTGCTCCTCTGTGTATTAAGCCAGATATTATTATTTTTTTGCCATGATGACACAAGTTTCACTTCTTCTGATAAGTTGTAACTTATCAATGGATTACATAAATCTAGCAGAAATCATTAAATCTAGCAATGTAATGTGTGGGTTTTTTTCAACATCAATTATAATACAGTTGCTGTGATTATTCGTGTACCAAAAACTCACAAGTTATGTAAAGCATTTACTTTAAAGACTTTGTGGGGCCATAGCATTGCATTCCTTTGTCTTAGATACAGTACATAATTCATCGTTTTCAGGTCCATTTCTTGTCTGAGAAACACATTGAAATCAGTGAATTTTCCATAGTATTCATTGTGGGTATTGTAGATTCAAAAAAAGATGATGATGACACAAGGATTCCTAGAAATAAGTTTAAAATGTATGAATGAATACCACCCACTTTTTGCATAATTTCAACAGGCTGATAGTCTATTATTCAATCATATTACTACACAAAGCCCCGCTATTTTAATTTTATCTATCAGATGTAATACAGACAGTTTCTCACTTACTTATTTCATTGATGAAGAAAAGCTTTATTTTTTTAAACAATGGGAACTTGAAAACAAGAAAGTGATTTTCAAATGGCTTTTAACACTTTCTCAACAATTTCTCCTTTCAAAGGAATGTAGTAAAGGCAAATAAGTTATGCTATTTATATTTCCTTTTGTTTTATTTCTTTTAACTGTTCCAGGTAAACTTCAAAGCACCAAAAAGGAACTAAAATATTACATTCAAAGTATTTAAAGCAACCAGTTGGCTGAGTTATATTTTACATGTTCACACTGCAGTTTCTCAGTGATATGAGCGATCTCTGGCATTTTGCTCCAGTTTTTTTTTCCCTCTGTTTTACAATAAAAGTAAGCCACACAAAAATATGTTTTTGGTGGCTTTAACACAATGTCCAGTGAATTCAGAGTTTTTTTTTTTGTTTGTTTCTCCGCCAGTCACTCGAGAGACACTTGCTGCAGAGTGGGTGACAAGGTTCGTCATCAATCGCTGATGTCATTTTGCAGGGAAAAAAAAAGAAAAGAAAACGCAACGTCGCCTCCAAACTCCTGTCTCATCGGAGTTTAGTGTTGCTGTATGTGTTACGCTGCACAGAAATGAGCTTTTCCATGCAGGTGGTGCGACTTTCATGTAAAGAACCATGCCACGTATTACTTGGAGGTCGACCCTCTTCACTCCGGCAGTAGACATACGCCATGGTGTCGGTGCGGCTCTGGATGTGGGTGCTGCGCAGGAGGGATCGGCAGTAGTGGCTAATCTTTTCCCCCCTATATAGTATCAGGTTGGCTTTTCTATTGAGGGAGAAGACAAGAAAATAAATCAGCATTACATTTTCTCTCAAGTTTGAATTGACATCCAGAATTGAGACAAATAGATTTCACCCTCTTCTTTCCTAAAAATAATAGCACACTTGGTTGAAATGATAGTAACAAATCTGCCTCATTGCATTAATGATGGACAGTGATTTTAAATATGTACCAGACTATACTTGAACACCCTAATATCATAGAAGTAGTTTCCAAAACGTTGTTGATGGGATTGCTGGTGTATGCATGTGTGTGCGTGTGAGTGAGGGGTGTGTGTTTGGCAAAAAAAAAAAGCTTTTTGTGTTTATGATTAGACATGTTTTGGATGGGTAGGAAAGAGGAACAACCACAATTCCATAGCAAAGAGGGCACATTCAAATTCCCTGCGCCAAGTGATCTGCATAAACACAACGTCATGTATGCCACTCCACCCCACCTCAGTGTTGAAGGTTCATTTTGTGCCACAAAGTCATCAAAGAAATTTAAAAAAGAAATTCTAAAAGAAAACCTCCACTGGCTTTGTGTGTGCATGAAAACACGGCTTTGAATGTTCCCAGGATTGAAAGAATTACAACAATGTCTCTCTCGTCACTCCGACAGGACTGCCAGTCTGGGTCAAAACCACCACATGCAATTGCATTTTGAATTGTCGGGTACCGAATCCGTTCTCTATACCAGAGGCAGAAGTCTATATATCTAATATATCTATATCTATATAATGCGTGAAACAAATAATTTTCATTTGCAGGACCTGAGTCAAGAGTTTCTGTTTTCAACATCAAGGAGCCATATATCAGGTTAGCTCAATATAAAGAAGATACTTCCCAACACTCACACACACACACACACACACACACACACACAGAATACATATACAGTTTAAGTTTTTGAGATTGTTAAGCTCGTATGAATACTAAAATGAGGACAACACACGCAGAGAAGGGCAAAATTCCATTTGTTTTGAAAAGCAGTGTCTGCTGAGCATCAACATCTGTCTTTAGTCAAGCAAGAGTACAGACATCCTTTTCACTTATTTGCTGAAAAAGGGGCGGAAAACATTTTTCTCATTTCCCTTAAATTCTTATGTCTGAAACAACAGAATACCAAAAACATAATCAAGGGAGACTTGATAGCATGTGAGCTACGGACAGATCAAACACGTTGTGCCATTCACGACGACGAACAAGGAAATTACAAAGAAAAATGAAAATGACACATTTAAAATATCATTTCTGCTTAACCTTTCAGGTTGCAACTAAGGCACCTAGCACGTAAAACATTTGGAGTCATCTGATTTAAGCAACGGAATCCTAAGTAATTGATTTGGACGCAGCTTCAGAGAAAGGCAACCCGAAGCTGAAAACAACAACAAGTCAAAGAGATGGATTGAACTGAAAATAGAAAAAAGTACATTGCAGTACAAGATAATAGTTGTGTTTACAGTGAAGGTAAATAAAGCAGCAACCATGTATCACAGCATGTCCAGAAAACAATATAATTATGATCAGTTGTAACAATGCTCGTGGACATTTTGGGCTCATCGGATTCTGTGCTTACGTTTCAGCTGGCCATTCTGTTACCTTTTAAAAAGGCACCACCAATAGAGCCTGCTCGTAAATGACCACAACGAGGCTCAACTCTGCCAACTTCAGACAGTAAATAATCCGTGCTCGCTCATTCAAAAGTCCCCCCCCCCCCACCTCCTTCCCCATAACTGCCCACACACAAACACACCATGTGACCACCCCATATCCCCATATTAAGTCCCAATTGCAAACCCTCGCCTCCCACCCCCCTTCACCAATCAGAGAGAAGCATTATTTTTCTACAAACCAAAATGATTCCACAATTATCATATACCTATTTATGACTTTAAAGAAATGCTTCCAGGCAGTGGGATTGGACAAAACTAAACATTGGGCCGTGACTTAAGTTTTATTGTTGCTATCATCAGTGCTGGACCAACTTCCTTGCCAGTCTTGCGTACATCAAAGTATTGTTTATGAGTCTTTCTTCAAAGTATTGTTAGTCAGTGAGCTTCCCTTTTCCATATTGTCATGTCACAACAAACTATCCCTGTAAAGAGGGTCACGGTTGAGGGGATGTCGGGGTGGCATGTTGTGGACACAAAGGAACTTTTTATGAAAAAGAATAGGAAATGGGTTTTTGTGTTAAAAGTGTCAAAACTGTGCTTCTGCTTCAATCTTCTCACCTGGGGCCCAGCTCATCCTCACTCCGCCAGACAAAATCTCCAAACTTCTCATAGTGGGAATTGTAGTGGTGCTGGACTCTGTATAACAGCGGAGGAGGGATCTCCATCAGTGTGTTGTAGGCCATCTGCTGCTCCTTGCCGCTGGTGTAGCCGTTATACAAGTTGTACACCTTGTCTGCTATCTCTGTCAGGAGGTAAGAGATAGACAGAAGAGTGATACAGAGTTACGAGGGGAAAGCCCATAAGCAGATAAAAGTGTTATAGAGAACTTCTGCGATTTAGTACTGCACTTCAACAAGGTTAGGGGACTTGCAAGAGGTAGATAAAAAAACAAGGATGTTGAACATTAATGCAGCGGAGTCGGAGATATACGGATTTGTAGTCCCTAATACGGGCCAAGCCTCAATCACAGTCGATGCTAAACTCCCTTAAATGCAACTGGAAGCAGTCTTTCTGCCTGGTGAACTAGTACATTGAATTAGACATGTGGAATAAGTAGAGTGCCTCTTGTTTTAATAATCTTAATATTTAATCCAGCATGTCCATATTGTGAGGGTACTTAAGAGTTGTAAGGAAAGAGAAAGAGAAAAGTACCTTCAGCCCGGCTGTCATCCACCATCGGACAGGATGTCCTTACTGAGACAAAGCTTGACTCAGAGGAGCTGCCTCGGCTATCCACTGCACGCAGGGTAAACCTAATGACAATATCATTAGAAAAAAGCAGCAGAAAAAAACGTTTATTATGTATGACACCCTAAGATCAAGTAAGATACATTGCCAGAAACGAGCGAAAAATACACGGAAAAATGTAAACATCAACTTCACATATGATTAGCACTTCAGATATGCTGACATAGGTGTATGCTGACGAAGTTGTTGTATGGTGTATTTTTTACAGGTTTGCAGGATAATGTCTTTGATGAGATTGTGATCTCGATAGGTGATATTTGATCATGTAGCCATACACTGACATCACTTATTCTTTTCCAGTAAACATCTTGCGAATAAGTAGCCTAAGATTGTGGGATTCACATTTGAACATGAGAGCATCCGGTACCACAGAGGCAGATGAGAGAGAAGTAGACGGGCATCTGGCTTGACTCAAAGCCCTGTATAAGGACAAAGTTCCTCCGTCTGAAAATGTCAAACATTAGAATTGTTGGGTTTCCATGAAGGACCACTCAGTACCGTGATATGACACCGCAGCAAACAGTTCAAGACAAGGCAGTAGGAGACGAGACACACTGACAAAATGTAACGGATCTCACGTAACGTAGGGCCACATGGCACGGAATGGAAAACAAATGACCTTTAGATGTCCTTTTGAAAATGCCAATCTGTGTACTTCTGAATGAGAAGAAGTGCAAGGAGGAACTGGTCATATTGCATCTGAAAAAGGATCAAGGGTGGCACAGCTTAATCCATCAATATCCTTGAAGCCACTTGCCACTTAGGCTCTGTGTGACCATGGCAACCACAGAAACCACGCCAAGGAAAACGCAGGAGCTGCTTTTGCTGGTCTCTGAATTTCCTGAATCATACAACCCTCATTAACAAAGCAGTAAACAAACATATCAATTGAAAAAGGGAGAAAACATTAGCTTTGATGTTTGTTTTGCCTAACTTGTTACATAGTGTCATGTTGTCATATGTTCTCCATATTAAACTACAACCAACTGTTGAGACCTTTTCCCAGAAGACTTGTTGACATGGAACACAAAGCACACGAATAAATAATCAAATTAATTATGGCTTTATTTCATTTACCTGCTTAGTGTTCAGGGTGCTGGCTAACTCTGTCACACTGACCTGACACTTGAATAGAACACAGCTGTCAGTAATGTTATTAGTAACACTAGTGCATTACCTACTATAACATGTCAAATTGTCTGCAGCGAAAAAGCCTATTTGGCTACGTGATGAGATTGGAGTAGATGGCTGGCAGCAACCTGCAGCATATTGGTACAGGTGGCCACACAACATTCGCAGACTTTCAGCACAAATGTAACATTCACAGACATTTTGGAAACTCAGAGGACAAGATTGACGTAAATGGACTTGTACTTGTATAGCACCTTTCTAGTCTTCGGACCACTCAAAGCTCTTTTACACTACGTGTCCTTCCCAAGGACACATCGACATGGACTAGAGGAGCTGGGCATTGAACCACCAAATCTTCTGATCAATCTTCTTATGTCACACTCCTCTAGAAGGTGAATATGTTCATTGACAAAATAAATTACATTTTATATGCCACATTAATGCGGATTCAAATTGTGAATAATTACAATACCTAAAACTAAATATTACAGGACCTGGACCCTCATGGTAAACGAGGCGAGTGATGTGAATTCTTTTTTCTTATAAGACCTCTTCTCAGTTCTGCCTGGGCGTGTACAGAAACAAAAATAATATATCGTAAGCATGACATTGCATGTTAAATGTTACAGTATCACCAAGTATGCAAAAGTAATGCAGTTGTGGTTAAGGATGTTTTCTGCGTGATTTTTTCTTCATCCAAAGACTCCAAATGCACTGTATTTCTTTAAAAAAGCAGATTTAATATTGAGAAATGTTTGTAACTAGTTATGAAAAGCGGTAAACTTTGAAGCAGTAATCCCTCATAATGACCACTGCCAAAGCAACAGGATGACAACAAGGAAACCACACAATGAACCAACGTGATGGCATTCCATTGCTAAATACTTTTAGGAATACATTGGCAAAAATAAAGACATTTGAATATTATTATTGTTGTTTCTAAACTTTCTTTTCATCTTTAAAACATTTACCATGGGTTTTCATGCAATGTCTTGTGCGAGCTGTCCCAATGCTGTGAAATTATTGTTTTGTTTGTAACATGACCTGTTTGGACATAGCTGGCATAGTTTGTCTGGTGTTGTTATTCAGCGGGCTGGATGCGGTATTCCCCAAGAACCTCACAAAAGGCGCACAGGCCTAACTGGCTTCTCTGCCCAACAAAACAATGTCGGCATGTAACAGTCACACTGTTTAAATTATGTGGCCACATAACGTGCAGATGGATACAATGAGGTGGGAAAGGGGAGGGGAGCGGGAGCAACTCTAGAAAGGAGTTTTATCAAGGCAATTTGTTAAAAGTTTTGTTTTGGACCCAGAATGTTGAGCTTGCCAGACTTTTATTTCTATTGTTTGGTTGTTGGTTGGCATGAATGACAGGTACTGTTCCCCCTTACGTAAAACTATACAGCCATCACAAGAAGATTGTTCTGTACAGTAATACATTCTTTTTGGCCTAGAGATTACAACTATTTTAGATCATAGTCATGCCAAGGAACCTTGGCCAGGGGTCCTTCACACTTTTAGGCATTGTCATTTATAGACACACATAGTAACATTGATGGGGGCTGGATGGACTGGAGTGTAGTGTTTGAGCTCAAAACCGGCACTCAGTGATGATAAAGATCGCCTTGGAGAACAAAGGAACCAGCCACAGTCTGGCCTGCCATGAGAATGTCAAAACATAAAGCAACAGAATTGGCAAGACACACACAACCACCCTGGCCACCCACACTCACATTGATACACATTACTTTGTGTCTCTCTATTTTTTTAATCTACATTGCTTGCATATAGCTCAGCACCGTCTATCCCCCTCTCTAATTCCTTGTCTCACATCTATTCCAAGGCTGTCTGGCTGCACATGGGCTCCTCTGGAAGCGGCTTGATTTTATCCCTGTGCCATAGTTTTGAAAGCTCAGCAGACAACGAAGAGGACAAATGGCAGATTAATGTTTGTGTAAATTGACAATGTTGCCATTAAAGTAACCATTGTCCTCTAATTTATTGAGACAGTGGAGACAAAAGCCGAACAAGGGATGACGAGATAGAAAGCTCAGAGACAGACAGAGCAAGAGAAGAGGAATGAGAGAAAGTGAGAGAGGATCAATTAGCGCAGTATTTTTGGCATGCTGAGAGAAGCTCGGGCTTGACTTTAAGGGATGACTTTTCCATGACATCAGCATTTGGACACTCATCAGTAGAACCAGTCCACAAATCAATCAAAGCCACACAGAATTGTCTCTCACTGCCTGGATATTTGTGGCAGCTTACACTGTCTCATGACTTTGAAAGCCTCAGATCTATGTGGCATTACACAGGTGCAACAGCCCTAAACAAAAGATGTATTAGCATTTCATTTTAAAATAGATACTTAGCTCAGTTCCGAATGATCTCCCTCTCAGGTGAGTAAGACTCACAGTCCAAATTAATATAATGAACAACACCGTATTCAAAGTATTTAACTGAGATAGTTTGAGAAAATGTACAGAAAAAGGTAAGTAATACATACAATCTCAATGTTAACAAAGCCATCTAGCTTACGAGTTTACCAAAGCTAGCAAGCAATTCAACATACATTGATGCTAATAATGTAATGATTCTGTTAGTAAAACATTAAGTAGAATGCTTAACGGTGTCAAATTAATTATCTTTTTTAGCTACAAAGCATGATTTTAAATGTGTGCTTTTAATGCCACCATGCACGTAGACATTTCCTCACAAAGCCAATACAAGGTAACCTAAAGCCAACAAACACTGACTAATGCTAAGCTATACACAATATAAGAGGTGGGAGATGGTTCTTTACTGGTAAAATGCTGGCGACACACCAATAACACAGAGGTAAACGTTTTAGGAGAAAAAAACAAGAAAGAAAACATATATTTAGGAGTTCAGGCATAAACATAGAAAGGATGAGATTTAGACAATTTGGAGGTCTGAAGAAACTGCCTTAAATAGTTTAATGCAACAGGAGCAGCTGACGAGCAATTCGGAAGATGCGGGACAGGAAGGAGCACAAGAGCAATAATCCAAAGCTCAAATGTAATATTACAGCAGCTTACACGACGACAACTATTGGCTTTTGTGTAAATATAAATTGGCTTTGAACTAGCTATGAATGCAACAGGGTGGTCTCCCAGTTCAAACTCACACAGGCTCCACCTTCGACTGGACTCCCGAGTTATACTCTCCTTTAATGAAGAGCACACATTCACCAACCGAAAATACTAACGTTGGCAGCTAATTAGGACGTGTCGACCCAAATATCTGTAGAACTCACAGTATATTAGGCAACCCACACCGTTGTGTGCTGTTCTTTTCTTTTCAACGAATGGCCATGGAGTTGCTGCCTCAAAAAGATCATTAGTGCCCATCTGATCACGGCCTCATCACCATGACAGACAGCAACGTCTGCTTTGAGCGGAACACCCACTATAGTTCTCCACTGCTGGGGGTGGAAGCATTTGCACACGTGCCATGGGAAAGAAAGCGGCTTTATGCCTTTACCGATTAGGCCCATACCTGATGAAGAGAATGATGCAGGAGCAGTTGTCATTCTGTGCCGTGGTATGCAGGAATGACTGATGTCTGGGTAGTTTTGTCTCAGGAGTTAACTTCTGGATTTCGCAGTTGGCCCTTTTGTCTGTGTTGTTTTCAATTTTTTTGTTGCGAGCTATTGCTTTCCCCAGGTTTTTAAAAATGGCTGTTGGCGGTGCTGCATCGGCTCTTGTGTATGACCAGCGTATACTTGTGATTCCTTTTGCGCTAGGAGAGAACTTCATCTGAAATAAGAGCTACGAAGTCCTTAAAGTGTATTTCTAAAAACGTGGGGTTCTAAGAACTCTGAAAGAAAGTCCTCTGGTCTGACAGCACCTCATAAAACATTGTTTCTTAGAACAAAGTTCTTAGAATTATGAAAATGTTCCTCCGATCCAAAAACCGGCTGTTTATCAGTCACATTGCCACACAGAGTGAAGCCCCACTCTATGAATAAAGATACATGCAAATAATAAGTCTTACCTGTTTTGAAGCACACAGCCAACACTAACATTACAATGTATGGTGTACATGTACATGATTATATAATAATATATTGGTTGGCCATTCACTTTTGAAATAAGTGGAACTTTTCACAGAGTCAGGGCCATGGCAGCCTTGGTAATGACCAAGTGTAAAGCCAATACCAGTAGAGGTCTTATCAGGCAGTTGATTAAAACGGGGGAGTTGGCTGCTAACAGATGTGCCCTCAGACGTAATTCCGACGCATTTACTGCTCTTATCAGAGTAAAACAACACGGTGGAGTATGCCTAAACAAAGATAACACTGATAGTTGGAAATTAGGTTTTGTTGCAGGTTTTTGTTAGTGGAAGCCTGACTACTACAGATTAAACTAATACTTATTCCCAACTATTCTTCATTCACTGTCAAAGCCTGCAGGACACTTTTAATTAATGTTTTTTTTTGTTTTACTATTTTACTAAGCAGATGCGACTTCTATTGGCTACCTGGGATTTGTATTGTGTTTATTTATGAACACTTGAATTCTACTCTGCTCTTTCCTGGGTGCAAACTATAAGAAACTGACATATTCATTAATTTGTGATGACTGCACGGTGGTGTAGTGGCTAGCACTGTCGCCTCACAGCAAGAGGGCCGCGGGTTCAATTCCCGGTCGGAGCGGTCCTTCTGTGTGGAGTTTGCATGTTCTCCCCGTGGCAGCGTGGGTTCTCTCCGGGCTCTCCGGCTTCCTCCCACAGTCCAAAGACATGCTGCAGGTTAATTGATCTCTAAATTGCCCATAGGTGTGAATGTGAGAGTGAATGGTTGTATGTCCCTACATGTGCCCTCAATGGACTGGCGGCCTGTCCAGGGTGTCCCCTGCCTTCGCCCTATGTCAGCTGGGATAGGCTCCAGCGCCCCCGCGACCCTAATGAGGATTAAGCGGTATTGAAAATGGATGGATGGATATTCCAAAGTTAATGTTAGACGTATTAAACAAATATATTTTTTACTTTTATACCTGTGTTGTTGGGAAATGTTAAATAGCTTACTGTTATTGCTACATTAATGCATCCTTTGCTTTCCCTCTAGGGTAAATACAAACAGACTACACACCCACACAAACAGCAGTCGAAGACCTTGTTATGCCATAGTTAAGGTTCCCAAAACAAACCAAGGCCATCACAATGCAAAAGCATTATAAACACAAGTGACATAACAAAACCTGAGAAGACAGTCAACAGCTGAGAAGACAGTGTGTTTCTTGTGTTCAATGACAGCCACAACAACATCTGGGTCCTGTCTGGTTCACTGTCTGCTGCTCTTGCAACTGTGGTTCAAGATGTAGAGGGCAAACAGGGCTCATAGAAAATGCACATCACAGCAATATCCAATCGGATAACTAACTATTTTCTAGTCTGAAATGTGCCTCTAAATAGCTTGCCATACACTGATTGGATATACAAATATAAGCCCGGCATCAGTGTGTAGAGCAATCCTGTAAAACAGTCAAGCAATTAATTATTTGCGATGTTGTTATAATGAAATGTAACATGTTGTATGGAGCTTCTTCCACAATCCACAATTAGCAACAGCAAATAGACTTGGATGTCATTGACATTCAAGTGTCAAAGTCAAAGTTTTATGTTTTAGGGTGATGGCTATGAGCGCATTAAATTACCTAAGGCAAGGTCTGTATATGATTACCTATAAGCTCGCCAAAATCTGCAAAGAGTGGTCTATTTTTTCTTTTAGTTTAATAAATACTACCTCTTAACAGAGATCCTTCTGTACACACTAAAATCCTGGTCTGCTCTGACCAAAGAGAACATAAAAGAACTAAGTATGCTTCTCTAGTTAACTCGACCCAGCTGTTGAAGGTAACATAATTCACCCCGTGAAAAGAAAATAGCATTTGCAGTGGGAATTCTAGACACCCAAGGGAGGATGTGCCATTGCTGATATTTGCCCAGTCATTCTTTCTTCAGGAAAGATGCAAACATGTCCACAACATACACGTTTAATAACAAAAGGTCTTTATATCGTAATGGAAAACACTTAAGAAATAAAAAAGGGGTCAGAAAAAAAAACAAGTGAGACCGAGACCAAGATTATTGTCTCAGAATGCTGCAGGTGAGTCGGGACAGGATTGTGCAGCTTTGTTGCAGTAATGCGCTCTTTGATTACTTACAAGTAAAAAAAAAAAAAAAAAATGGAGACCAAAATAGTTTTCCCTTTTTTACACCAGCCTCTCCTGGCAGTTCATAGACACATTCCCTAACCTCCACACAAAACTGATGTATGAGGTGTATTAATCATGGCTGCCAGAATATATCTGGAGCCTTTAGAATTTCAGGGAACAATCTCCACCACCACTGGTACCTTGTCACTGAGGCGCTTTTTGCTGTCCTCCACTTGAGAGTGGCCGAGACTTCCTCTGAATCCTAGAAGTCTACCTACTCCACAGAAAGTGGTGTCAGTTGGGTTCAGTAGTTCCTCAAGTCAAGGGGCAGCGGTTCTCCTCTGCTGAAAACAGCCCTGGTGAGGCCATTCCTCCGCTTCCTGAATTGAGTCATGGTTTGCCATTACCGCTTTGAAGCCAAACAAAAGTCTCTCCTGGGCCTCGCAAAACTCATTTTCTTCCTAGACCCCCGGAGCAACAGTGCTTCAGGCTTCCTAAAACTAGACCACTGATTAAGTAAATCCCACAGTTAAACAAGTCTGATACTCTCCTTGTTTGGCTTGACAGCCTTATTCACCAAAATGGGAATTGGGCCACACTTACAATGGGCCCCCTCAAAAAGGCCTGAATATAACTACAAAGTTGATCATGGGTTTTTGAGAAATATGTTCTACGTGTACAAGATCTAACCCCTCTCATTTGACCCCTATGCAGGAGTTTTATTAGTTCTAGGGAAGCCCTAATCGATGTGTCCTTGAG
The DNA here is from genome assembly GCF_009769545.1 of Cyclopterus lumpus. NCBI lineage: Eukaryota > Metazoa > Chordata > Actinopteri > Perciformes > Cyclopteridae > Cyclopterus > Cyclopterus lumpus. The sequence continues at coordinate 8,447,801 of NC_046977.1, read as the reverse complement.
CAAGACACTTAACCCTGCATTGTTCCCTGTAACTGTGTCTACAGTGTATGAATGTAACATGATTGTAAGTAGCTTTGGATAAAAGCGTCAGCTAAATGACATGTAATGTAATGTAAGTCAAGCCTCTCACCTGAGACCAATGTGTCTTTACAACACAGCTCACAGGGGTCTGAGGGGCACAGAAAATCTCCCGCCATGATCATGCGGCAATTCTCCTCCGGCTTATAATATATTGTACTGTATATTTTCCCCATAAGTGTAATATCCATTATATTTTTTATTTTACACCCACTGAAATGCGGACATAATTAGGGTCAGACCATTCTTCACAAATATGTAAATGTACCTTGAAACTCTGTCTAAAATACCTACAAACCAATGCAATGTATGACTCATACAGTGAAGAAATAAACAGCAACAATAAATCAGTAATTCGATTGACTTGGAAAACTTGGCAAAGGGCATCAGCGGACTTACTTGTACAGACTGTCAGATTCCAGGCACTTGAAGACCACTGAGTATAGCACTGAGTGAGGATGGTCGCCGGTCCTCTTCCCAGCAACAACACAGGATGAACCCAAACCAGAAAACAGATCATCCACTAAGCTCAGAACTTCACCTAGTAGAGAGACACAATTGAGGGAATTAAAGAAAAGTAGGGAGGATGAAATGAAGACAGAGAGAAACCCCAAAAACACTTTTTACCAAAAAAGGAGGACAAAAAGCACTTATCTTTCAACATTATCTTCCATCTATAGTTCTTTGTTACACAAAACAACATCAGAAGTTTTGGTTTAGGAAAAAAAATGGTCGCCCAACATTAAGTCATAAATTAATTTCGACATTTAGAAAAGTAGTTATTTCGTTATCAATGATCATGCTATTTGGCGTCATGATTGCACCAAGCCCGAGGATAATTTAAATATGACTTTCTGCTTGCAGCTGCACCATACACATTACATTACAGAACTGTAAGAAAACAGGATTTGTTTCCCTTATCTGTTACAATGATATCTCTCTGAGCACTCTGCCGTCTCACAAAACATTACATTACAAGTTGTGAAATATCTTTCATGTCTGCTTAAGGGAAGGGCAAGCGATGCAAACTTGTTCATTTAGACACACACATACATGATGTCAGTTTCCAGTGCTCATGGAGGTGATGGAAAAAAGAGGAAGCTGTCAAAATAGTTTAAGAGCTCTCAAATGGTTGGATTCCCAACTATTTCTTCACATGGTAAAGGGCAGCTTAGTTTTAGCTTATAATACATGGGCCAACTTATAAACACAGGGAGTAAGTCTGGCTGGTAGGGCACAAGGGTATGGTAAGAAAAGGTTGCAGAAGAGCGGAAAAAGAACTGCATGAATGAATGATTTGACCTTTTCACGGAAAGAACTCTGTGTATTGGAGGTTTTGCCCTAAACACATTCATGCACGGTTGCAGTGTTGCTCTTTTAAAGACTTTAAACATGAATCTCAATTTGGATTCATTAATTTTGTTGTTGAAATCTGCTAAGAATTAAAGTATGGAGATGACCGTTATTATTAATAGGCTCCAGGATAATGGGACCAGCCCTGGCCTGGTCATCGACAACTTTGTCAGGTGGTATGATGAGTCCTTTCTTTGATTTAATATATGTAAAACCAAAGACATGATAAATGGTTTAAGAAGACCTACGCATGCACACATATTAAGTCATATGTATTGATAGTTAGATTGTGGAATAAATGGAATCTTTCAAATATCTTGGGACGATTATTGTATCAAAACCGAAATTTGAAGCAAATTGTGAAGCTGTGTGCAAAAAGGGGAGTAAACGGCCCTATTATTTACATTGACAAAACCATGATGAGGGGTGATTCTATCGTGCTTTATTGAATACATTTGATCTTTTTCTTTAGTGTCATGATTTGGAAACGTATCTTTAAAAAAACAAAACAGAAACTCTCTGATTTCAATTGTTAAATGTTCTTTTAGGCTGAATGTAAACCAGGCAGTTACAACAGATAACAAGCTCAATTTCAGTTGATGACTCCAACACTTTGTGGGTGAAGTTCAGCTTCTTCCTTCTGGACAGAGGTTTATAGTCCCAAGGTGTAGCACAAAGCGTTATGACAGCTTTGTCCCAGCAGTCATCACTAAGATGAACAAGTTGTATTCATGCATATTTACGTATTTGATGTGATTATGGAATCGTTGAGTATTTTGCCATGTTTGTCTATTCTCTGTGTTGTTTGTAAAATGTGTGTCAAGGATGCAAACCAAATCTCCCTACATGTACAAATAAAGTAACCTGAAATGTTGACATAAGTTATTTATTATTTCATTAACTTAAATTAAATTAAATTATTAAATTATCTTTCAGTGGTGCCATCTGCTTTGTGTTAGTCATTAACAGGAGTGACAATGAAGTTTGCAAGGATTACAACTGTCTCAAACACAATTGCTAATATATACAACCCTGCCTTCTAATAACATATGCAATACATCAATCATGTTTGAGGGGACATTTTCAATGAATGTATCTTGCAGCATGTTCATTCTGAACGGATCTGTAAAACATCTAATAACATGTTTCATTTGTTGTTTTAAAATGTAGGCTTGTAACAACTGAAACATGATTCATGTTAATGCACCTCAAAGCACTTGCTTAAGATTAGGGTAATATTGTGGTAATGGTTAAACATTAAAATATTCAAAGTATGCTGGAATATAGCGCAAAACAGCTGAAACATTCACTTTTTCCAAAATTAATCAAAACCACAATTTTACCATAACCATAACCACCAGTGTCAATGTCCATGTTTAATGTTCCAGATAAAATACAACTATGAATATGTTTGCATTTAATTATTCACTTTTAGGCAAGAAGGAAACAGTATTATATGAAAATCCCACATGGAAAATAAAAATACTGAAAATAAGCTGAATTGAAGGTGAAGGGTGTGTATTTCAAATGTGATATTGAATCCAGTGTTTCCCATCAAACTTTATCGACCAAGAGCTGCACACTTACTTATATGATTTGTCTGGGGGCTCCTGACACTCAATATGGCTACATTAAACTAAAAACTGTTTATGTGTGATAAAATGCATGATACCGTGTCAGTATCTGATAGCTTATAGCCGGTACTGTGCATTGACGACCTGGATCAGTGTTTTTTTATTCAGCTCCACCTTTTTAGTCAGTTATTGCGAGCTGCACTGATTCAGAATCGACCAACCTTTGTGCTATGTGTACCACCCTGATTCATTTTCTTTTCAAAATTGGTAGAACAATTTTCCCTAGCAGACCACCTCATCTTTTGCAGAAATAATTGGTAATGTTGTATTTAAGATTGACAGTTGACCTGATTAGGCCTGCGTTCATTCTGCCTTTAAAGTCCATCCCCCCACCTTCTGTTGCAAGCAATTAAATGCCAAAGTTCTGCCACTTCACAAAGGATAAAAGTGGAAAGAGACTCCAAATACATCGTGGCCAGAAGTTGAATAAAAAGACAGACAGAACAAGTAAAAACAGAGAATGAAAAGGAGAAAGGAGAATTTCTTTATGATTTAGGATGTTGTCAAGCAGAAGAATGATGTCAACTGATGTTTTGATAATCAGAATAAATCAGGGAGATGATGCGTGACAACAGCACAAGTCAGAATCAACCACTTGTGACTTGCATTTTAGTAGCGGTGAGTTGATGTATGTGATTATAACATAATTCTGACCTGCACAAATCAAACACACTCACCCATACTCATATAGCAAGGCTAAGCTTTCATGGCTGGGTCACGAGCCAGACTGAAAATGTAGCGCTCAGACAAATGAGCAAACACACACACACACAGAACAGTGAACACTTTTCCCAGAGAACTTTAAACAATGACAACACAAAAGGAGACAAAAGGAACTGTGAAAGGACAGTTGGGAAGGAGACGTTGTTTGGCAAGCTGCTGCTTTCTGCATGGTTAGCTAAAGGTGAAACACTATTCAAATGTGTTCAGATATGTGTGGCATGCCAACACCGGGCGACTTTGTTTCCTTCTTTTATTGAGGGGATTGACATCATTTTAAGTGATGATGATAAGTGATTAAGGAAAAGGCTTTGGGAAGGAGACACGTCTGGAAAGTGGCAGTGATTTGATGAAATGCAATGGAAAGCAAAAACGTTGCAACAAAGATGATGGATGTGTAAACTTTTGTCTTAAGAAAATATGCCTTGAACGCCAAACTCAAGCAAAGATGTGTTTCGCTGTGCCAATATTTAGCTTTTAGGGAAATCTTGATTAATTTATCCCTACTCATAACTTATAACCCTGCATGCAACACAGATGAGAGAGAAAGCAAATTGCAGTTACTGAGCCTTTATCTGGGTATATTGTAGCTAATTTGCAACACTGTTCTTTCAAAGTGTGGGTCCAAAACAAGCACTTTTCATGACAATATTCATGTGTACTAACCGAGTTAGAAAATGTTATGTCTTCCATAGGCATAAATAGAGAATTATGGGCTTAGTTTAGTGACATGATGCAATGTGTCATAATCTGACTTGATACGTAGAGTGTGAATAGGATACGCATATCACTGTCAGCTCTGGGAGGCTCCTAAGTAACCTTGATACATCTGGAAGACTAAACAAAAGTCAAATGTCTTCGGTCTGGTCTTCGGTTTCTCTCGGGTAGCTTACTGTGTAATTATCAATTTAAGGACTCAGCGGGAGAACACAGTGTGTGTTAGTTCTTTAACAATCATATACCTTCACCTGGCAAACTCTACCACACATTCCATGGTTCAAACCCTCTTTAAAACAGAGCCTTCTCAAAGCTATAAACTGTTATGCAATTACATAAATATATGACCAGTGTAGGCAGGCTTAGTGGGGAGGTACAGAATGTACAATCATATACACACAGTAAATGGGCGGATACTTTTCTATGTCTAAATGTCAGTTTGCAAGAAGCAAACAATTGTAAGTAACGGCAATCATATGCTGAAACTTTCCAAACTAATTAAGAAAATAGGATGGTTGTTTCACAAGGAACAAGGAACTATAAAGGAATTTATATCTGTCCATCTGTGTCTGTGGGTACGCCCTTTGTACATCTTAAACAACGTTCATCAAATCTTCTTCACACTTGATTGCTGGGTACCCAAGGATGTGCATTGTTGAATTTGGTGGAATTTGGACAAGCATCACTTTCAATATTTATAAGCAGTGAATAAAGCAAACAGTGCTCTTTGCAGCAGCGAGGGCAGGGCTTCAGGGCTTCAGGGCTTCAGGGCTTCAGGGCTTCAGGGCTTCAGGGCTTCAGGGCTTCAGGGCTCTGCAGACTGAGTCGAGTATGTTGTTTTCAGCGGGCTTGCCTGCAGTTCTCTTCTGTTGCTGGATACTGGGCACACTAACGTTACAACCAAACTCTTCTTTACTTCCCTGGAGTCAATGAGTGTTGAGCCGTACGGAGGGCGAAGCAATCTTGTGCTCCAAAAGAGTCCACGTTACGGATAATGCACTATTTATATAAAATGTCATAATAATACAAATCCAGCAAATAGCAACAGTTTCTATGTGAAATGCAGCACAAATGATGCAGGATCATTGGTTTTAACTTTAGGAGTTAAAACCAATGATCCTGCCATCTCTCCCGACTGCTTCAGGAAGCATCAAACACGAGGTGACACCACCTGAAGCTGCAAACTGATCCTACATGAGAACACTGATGGAATCTTACAACGGCAAAGCTTGAACGCAACTCCAAAATTAATTCTCAAGATTTGAACTGAACAAAAACGAAGTGTTAATCTTTTAAAACGTGGCTTTACTTGGCTTTCATCTCCTCATCAACTTGTTGCTTGATTCAAAGTAGAGAAAGAGGACATTCCAGGAACAATTGCCGGATCTGAATCAGCAGCACATGTTCTCACAAACCCTGTCGAAGACAATATGCTCAAACACAGTGCACTGACTGATAACTATGTGAATTTATGAATCACTCACCACCTCAAACTCCTTGAATTTGGTGAACTACTGGTTTACTTGAACATACTACCTCTATTAAAGTTGTCCATTTGAAAAGAAAATACCTGCTTTCTTTCATGATCACAAACAAAGAAGCGGTAAGAAAGGGGGGTTTCGTGTTTGTGTGAATGCATCTGAGGGAGTGGAGGCTGGGGTGAGGAAATGACATAGAGTTATGAAATTGAACGTGGAGTGCTCACACATGCAACATGTTGGTATGACTCAACTGCTAAACTTGAAGTCTTTTTACAAGCAGTTGGAACACATGTATGGCTATGTCTGGAAGTTTGTTAATTTCTATCGAGGACATTCAATCATCTACTGCCTCCGAGGTGGTAGTTTTTAAGTGCTTGCATACCGATCTAGAATTTGTGAATACTCTAAATCAAATACATCAAACCCAGAATGAGATATCAAAACCCACCCAGAAGTAGCATTAATGGTTCGACCCTACTGGGGGTTCCTCATGGGTAGTCCTGTGGTCCCTCAACATTTCTATCAATACCAAAGCCAGAACAGCACACAGCTGGCAAAAATTAAGGCGCCCAAAATTCTATTACGGTAAAAGCCATTTTGCGTGTTCTCCAGCTTGTATGACGATTAAAACCTCATGGTAAATGCCAGGTGACCTTTTGAGAAAGCTGAAAGGGGAACAAATAAGAGCAAATCATGGGAACATAACGAGATGGGCTGACAGAGAGAACTGGTCTGATCCAAACTCACACAGGCCTTGAAACTATGATGTCTTTGCAAACAAGTCAAGTCAAGTTTATTTGTACAGACCCAATATCATATGTCTCCAAGGGCTTTGCGGGCACACAGAAGAAAAGGAAAACCCCTCTCGAAAATCCTTGTCACATAACAAACAGAAAGAAAGGAGGGAGTGGGCACGGCCTGGGCAATTTAAAGAGAGCTCCTTCCTCTGTGGGCAGCATGGGGTGAATATTAGCCATAGGCAGGAAAGGGCAATAACAAAGGCTGAACAGAAAGTCGCGAGAGTAGAGCAATTTAAACACAAGAGTGGGATTATAAACTAACCCAATACCAACCCTGTCGCCTTCAAAAGGACCTACCCATACAACTAAATTGGATTCTCAGTTACGGTTTGAGGGAAACGTCAACAGATTCTCACTTCCAACTCGTCAAATACCAACACTTGGTCAGTGCAATTTCTGATGCTGAGGGGTAATGACCAACTGTCGGTATTTGACAAGTTGGAAAGGGGAATGGATTGGAAACATATTTGTTTTCCGGGAATATGGTCTTAGTTTTAAACACATGGTAAATGTTAAAAACAATAAAAATACAATAACATCACTTGGTCATGTTGAGACAAAAAAAAAACAACACTTTAAGTTGAGTAAAAACATCAAGGTTTGGCTTAAAGTAAGTATGCTTGTTATGTTAATTACATTACAGATGTATATGAAAATAAGTCAACGTTGACTTTTGGTTTACACAAACAGCAGTCTCCTTGATAGTGCTGTGTTTGTTAGACCCATCCAACCACTCCGACCTCCTCTCTATATCGACTTCTGAGGACAATGATTAAAGTGTTTTTGTGATTCGTCAAAAACTATCGTCATCAGGGTGAAAAATATGTTTCCCCCGAATCCTAATTGAGAATGCAATTTTGTTGCATGGGAACGTAGTTTCTAGGAGACCCGCTGTGCATACATACACAATGAACATGCACACCTTCAACTTGTTGGTCCTTCTGTGGCAGGATGTGGCGACAGGTGTGTACATGGTGGAATGTCGTCTGATGTTGAAAGCCAGACTTGCTGTACTGTTATCCTCGACATACCTTTTCAATTATGCCACTGAATTCAGAGTGTAATTGCCTCAGCTATTAGCTGTGTGTGTGTGTGTGTGAGAGAGAGTGAGTTAGAACAAGAGTGTAAATATCCTAAATCCTAAAAGGTCAGTAGGTTCACTCATTAGGACATTTTTTCTGCTCGAAGAACAAAACACGTTAGTAAGTCAATGTTCCTTTACCCGTTCAGTGAGGGGATGTATGAATGCATCTCGATTTCTGTACAGTGAATGAAAACAGTAATGCAATTGTTCTATAAAGTAGAATAGACAGCTATCAGTGCATTTAAAACATGGATATTCTTTTTAAATAATAATATATTATAATGTTGGTCCTTTTCCTCAACTGTTAACTTTTTTATATTGTAAATAGTAGACAACCAAAGACAACAAAACAGTACTGTACTGTAAATCATTAGCTGAATATTTCAAGGTATTTTTGCATCTTATATGTCCATCATACCAGCTCAAATTACTTCCATTTATCTGATATTCTATCTTAATACATCATTTCTATTCTGTTGTGTTCATAGGTGATGCAAAATTTGGTGCTTAAAAAAGAAAATTATCTATGAATCTATTGCTCTGCAATTGAAATAATGTAATAAGTTCACATACTGTAATAATACATTTTAATTCTGAAGTGCTGCATGCACATATCCACAGTATATGTGCTGGTCTCACATGTGTTTTTTCGGTTCATCCTCTCGTTCCCTTTCTCAAATTACCTTTACGTTTGTCCTCAAACTACCTTCTTTCTCCCTTTTGTTTTACAGTTTCTCTTCTTCTATGTCAGCCTATTATCAGTCCAGGCATTTGCACAGTGGACTCTGTTTAAAGAAACAAAACACAAGCTTCATATTAACAAACGAATCACGCGCTTTATATTTCCTGTGCTGCCAAACCTGCTTGGGCCTCTTCTGTTAAACTGTCAGCACTCGACCCTCCACTCCCCACAGCGAGCCTCCACAACGTTACCTTCCTTCCTTCCTCCCTGCCTCTCTCTCTCTCACACACAGTAGACATTACACAGGTACACACACATAGTCACATGGAAACTAATGTCACACAATGCCACCTATGGAAGGAAATTCAAGGTAAAAACTAAATATGTGGGAGGGGGTTGCAATTGAGTTGTGGGGATTTACTAACTTCATCCTTGGCACATATTTAGTGGTAGGAACAAAGCTCTGTGGGAAATCGATTTATCCAAGCAGGTTGAGTTCTGCAAAGGTTTTTCTAATCAGGTAGAGGGACATCTCTTTGGACAACCCTGCAAAGGTATTGTGCTGGCTGAAAGATACATCATTTATTTATGAAAGAATGTTTTCAAGGTTTGAGAGAGAAGGTTAAAATAGATAGGAAAGAAATTATGTGCTGCACACGACCTGTATTAAAGTGCATTCTCCATTGCTCTATGCAGATGCATATTCAGTTTGAACTGTCCTATTATTGTACCATTACTTTGTAAGTGTTGTGTCATAAGTAGTTGCTGCAATTATCCAGCTTGTTGTTATATATGCATTAATTAATATTTATCAAGAATATAATTTTTAAAAAAACTGATGCATGCATTCTACAATATTGCTTTCCCAAAATGAATACATACTCCCACATCTATTAGCTCTTTCTTTTAGTAATGTATTCATTGGCAGTTCAGTGGAAGACTTACTTCTTGATACCGTGTTCATCTGCAAAACTAACAAGAAAATATAAGTAAGTCAGGTCATTACAATTACAGGATTAACCTACATCTCTCCAGCTAATAATATCTGAGGCCATATTCTAATCAATGATAGGCGATGGTATTTTAAGCTAAAGTAGCATATGGCTGTCAAAGAAAACACAATAAGTAAGTAAGTTTCAACATATATAATAGGAGAAAATTATTAATTAATTACATAGGAAAAATTTGATGCATTTAAATTCCATGTCAAACTGTCAATAATACACAATATTGTGATATTTCTCCAGCTCTGTGGACTGATGACATTACAGGCCTACAAGGTCAAATTAGGTCATATCTGTACTGCAATCAAGCAAGGCTCAATTTTATTATCTTCAAATGTAAATTTATTGAACAATTTTCCTCATTGAACAGACTCATCATACCTCTGCTAGTGTTGATGTTAAGTGGCAAAATGGTCGATGCCCCGCCTGTTCGTCAGAATGCAGTGGCACACTGGCTTTAAGAACATGAGAATGGTGGGCCGTTTGTCAATGGGCTGACTCCGCCCATTTTGCATCACAACATATTGGGTCAGGTGTGGTGGTCCGTTGTGGACCAATGCCCCCCTAAATCCATGTCTATCATTGGGATGTGACCCGTGTGTTGTCGGTTTTCACTGCCCCCCCAGCTCATTTTTCCGTAGCTCTGTCTCCCCCTGGGTCTGTACTTCGCACTAAGAATAGACCTGTGGGAGATGACAGGGTGTTGGCTTGTGTCTTACTGTGATGCTGCACTGTATTGACTGGTTGATGTGCACTGCCATCCTCCACCTGCTTTACCACAAGACTGGTGGGCTCTTATGGCTTCAGATGGCTCTGTAGAGTGTGTAGGGGGAACAATTGTTGCTCGTCTCTTACGCTGAGACCAGCTTGTGCCGGCTAACTTTTCCAGTATGTGTGTTGTGCGGTGGTCATTCTGTATGATTTTTCTGCACAATGACACAGTGCGTTGCCCTCTCACATTAAGTGGCAAAGCATGTGGAAAATAAAACAGTGGTTATATATGGTAACTCGAGTTATATGACTACAAGTGGAGCTCCCATAGAACTCAGGATACAAGTGAGTTGTCGTGGTCGATTTGCCCATGATAGTAAAACGCCTGTCTGTATAGTTTATGGTAAAAGGGCCAATGCCAGTCAGGCTTCTGTGTGATAAATTTACACTTTCTGTACTTTACTGCTGTAGTGAGGAGCTCCCTTTTTTTTTAAGTGCTTCCTCTTCTTTTCCGAACTAACCCACACATGTATCTATACACACACACCCACACACACGTGTCGTCACTCACTCATACCCACGTGGTGTGTTAAGCGCAGCCTCCATTGTCTTATTCCCTCTTTAAATAATCCCGGGGACGCTGCCATTGTGGAGCTTTGTGTAACCACTCATGCGACTACGTCAGTCATCTTGGTCTTCCCTCTCTCTTACCCCTCCTTCACGCACGCACGCACGCACGCACGCACGCACGCACGCACGCACGCACGCACGCACGCACGCACGCACGCACGCACACACACACACACACACACACACACACACACACACACACACACACACACACACACACACACACACACACACACACACACACACACACACACACACACACACACACACACACACACACACACACACACACACACACACACACACACACACACACACACACACACACACACACACACACACACACACACACACACACACACACACACACACACACACACACACACACACACACACACACACACACACACACACACACACACACACACACACGTGTCCAGGCAATGATAATAACTTCATTAAATAAATCTATGCATAATTGTCAGTACTTTCCTGTTTATTAACGCAGAGAGACGCTCCATTTTGAGTACATATTTATTTCTACTGCTGTAGGTGTTTACAATGCCCTGAATTGCAAACTGAGACTAATTAATCACAATGTAATGCTTAAAGGCATTTCAATTGATTTTTAACTAGCTCCAAATTCAACTAAGATCAAGTCCAGACAACCAGGAGTTGTGCCAACGTTTCTTTACACACAAAGATCTCATCATTATCGATATGACTGATGGGGACCAAATGCCCCCCAACGCACTATAATGTATTAAAAGGAAGGAACTGAGGGGCAGCATCCTCATCATGTCTTAATTATAATGTAAGCACAAATCTATCAATGCGAGTAAGAAGGTTCTACAAACATCTAATATCCATAACGACATACGCGATGTAGAGGGCGTGGTATGGTTACTGAGAGATGGAGAGGCAAACAAAAACAATGTAACCAGGAAAGTCTAGACCTATGGCGAAGAGAGAGAGACTAACAATGTCTCTCCCATTGTTTGTTGAAGAGACAAAATGGGAAAGGATGCAAAAAGAGAAAGGGAATGCAGAAAGCCCTTGGCCCCCTGCCTGCAATCTGCTGATGGCAAGGCTCGTGACGAGGAGGTGCACAGCATCCATTTTTAGCGATGAGGTCATCTTTAATTAACAAAACAAAGAGAGTCAGCTGTGTCACTCCAATCTGTTATCTGCACCCATGCTCAAGGACACCGTTTATCTCCATATAATTCAATCTCTTTGAATGAGGTCTTATCGACGCATTTTTGGTCTCAAACAATAATGGAGCTGTTACATTAACGGGGGTGGGGGATACCGCTGATCACAGAAGGGAAGGGGACATGAGGAAAGTAGAGAGGTATGTGACAGAAGAGATGTCTAAAACAAAGAAAGATCCAATAAGCTGACTGTGTGAGCTGGGAGGAGGAAAGTGGAACTAAAATAGGGGCAAAGATCAAATGGCTAATCTGTTCCTCAGTCCAGCATAAGGTGACATCATTGCTGTGTGACCCTCTGCTTCTGTCTGCGTCCTCCTCCATTCATCTCCATTGTGATCTCTCCCCTTTGTCTTTCTCTTTTCTGCCCATTAGTTTCCTCACACTTCACTGTCTTTCCACATTTCATGCCATCTCTTCTCTTTTCGTCACTAATGCCAATTTCAGGAATTTTCAGTCTCTGCCCTACCGTCGGTCGTTCTTTGTGCCACACAATCAGGTATCGATGACGCAACACAGAGACTCGCAGGTTTTTAATTAGCACTAAGTGTGTGCATTTGTGTGAGAGTAGTGGGAAGGACGCCGGTTGAGTGCATTCATAAAAAAGTGTCACCTCAGCATAACTGTGAATTAAGGAAAAGCCACACAAATTGGCCATGACAATAGAAGGGGTTGTAAAAGAAAATCCGCCAATTCAGGGTACATTTGGTTACATTTTTGGCGCCCTCCTTTGTTTTCTGGGAACTCCAATCGAGAGGATAGGAAACAAAGCTTAAGGATGTAGGTAAACCACTAATTATTCCCATACTCTTGCATCCTTTTTGCGAAACAGTCTGCAGTTGCGGTCTTTGTATAAGGTGTTTACTCAGTTTTAAATAGATGTTTTATTGGTAAAGGTTGATTACCTGGTTATAGTATGTTTTAAGTGAAACCACATGAGTTCCTTATTATGAGTGCTGCATGAATCAGTTCTACAACCCGAAAATAAGTTAGCATTTCTGTACTTCTGGTTCCCTCGTCTCGAAGTCAATAGGTTGTTTTTGAATGGATTTTTGGTTAGATGCCTGCATGACATAAGGTCTGTGGTTTACAAAAACGTAAGAAATGTTGTAAAATATGTCAGGAAATACCTCTCTCATGAAATCTGGTTGCTAACAAGTGGCTAAATAAGACTATAACATGTCATCATAGTAACTAGACCATGACAGTGTTGTTGTGTATACTTACACTCGTGGTGAGTATCTTTTTAATAGCCTATTGTTAGCTTTTGGCGACTGCATTCACATTTCAAAAATCATAAAAGTGTTGTTTATTTGCAAAGTTTATCTTGCTGCACAAAGCGGGTAAGTACCCTAAACTTGTGTTTGCCACAGAGCTTATTTTCTACAATAATCCAAGATTATTATTATTATAATTATTATTGGGAAAAATCCCATTTGCTTTTTGTCGAGGGAACTGGTGAGATGATAATTTCCAGAGTTCGCCTATACGTCATTCCTGCAGCACTCGATTGGGCCAGTTACAAATGCCGAATCAAAGTTAGTGTTTTTTGTAATCTGATCACAGATTTAAAGCACAGGTTGAAAGGACATGTCCTAATTATCAATACATAATCCTTTACACAACTTGCAGCTGTTAATTATTGTTTGCTATGTTAATTATTTTAGGCGTTTTTTAAAGCTACTTCAGGAGATGTTATAGCATTTGTTCATTTTAATACTGTCAAATGTCTTCATATCATCTGTGATCCTCAGTATCTTCTTACATATCAAAGTTGGTTGGACATATTGCTGTAGAGGAATGCTGAGTCCCACACTAATACATCAGCAGTACCAATCTATCTGGCTTCTCTGTGAATGCTGTCTCTGCCTTGGTGTGCCACCTAGAGGCCTGTGTGAGGCCCAGTGAAGAGGATCACTCACATCCATCACTGATGTGACTGAAATCAGGGCAGGAAAAGAGACGTGTTAAATAAATTACACAAGGATTTGAGCCCTTAGTATGTAAGATAGAGTATAATACACAAAACCTCATAGGCTTTTCTTATTCATTGTCGATGAACTGAAAGAAGAAGAGAGACTCAACGTGGTAAATAGTAGTAAAAGTGCATGCCTACTTTATGCAGACATTCCGTTCTCTAATAACAATTTTAAAAAAAACACTGAATTATTTGGATCTATTCTTTGATATAGGCATTACTGGTGTGTGTACAATGCAGTGATTGAGGCAAGCCATAAACCTTACTTCCATATGGAACACAGTGTTGGGACTTCACCATGTGGGGTGAAACAAAGAGGGAGGCCTACATGTAAAAAGGAAAGTCTAAACTGGTTTAAACCGCGCCAACCCCCCATCAGGTGTTACAATCTCACCCGAGTGTGAGATTGGGTTGAAACCACAAACATGGTGCCTCAATGCACGAGGCCCACGGGAACCCCATGGAGTCCCTGTGACAAGGCCATGACGTCACCACGACCAAATAATAACTTTATAATAATTTAATAGATGTAGCTTACTGTGAATCACGCAACTAGTACATACTGTGTGCAGATAAGGTTTCCAGACTATGATGCTTTCCTCGATCATGTGGATACAATCACAATAGCAGGCAGACATGCAACACACAGGGTTTCATTTGACTTTGGATCCATATCTCGTAGTATGAGGAGTAAAGAGACCAAGAGGGAAAATAGAGGAAAAAGCTTTTCCTAGAGAGTTCAAATAGCACAGATGATTTGGGTTTTCCTTCATTTTAGTTTAGTTGTATACAGTCAGTGCCCACTATCAAGGTCTACACGCTTATTTAATCTCCTCTGCAAAGCAGGGCACCAACATTTATATTTTAATTTGCCTGCTGATGAGTTACCATGTTTGGAGACTGTGTATGGCCATAAAATCTCACCTTTGTATCTGCTTTTTTTTCAGCACTTGTGTACACCGTCGTTGAGACAATTAACTGCAATCTGGGATGACCTCATTTTCACCCACACTTCATCTCAGTGAGTCAGTGCCCCTATTGCCTTCCTGGCCTTGTAGGAACAGGTGATCCCTCTCGGTATGCTCCATCTGTACATCTGGCACTGGCCGTGTTCCGGCTTCCTCTATGCAAACCCACAGGACCTGGATGTTGGCACTAATCCCAGTGTCTGCAAGACCCCTCATCCTTGCTTGTGACAAAGACAGGATGGATGTTGTGAATAAGACACCTTCCAGTGACGCGGCAGCAGGTGTTTACCTGCTATGGCGACAGAGTTCTTGGGAAACCCCTATCGAAGCAAAATAAGTTGTGATTGTATCTCACAAACAGGACACTCTGGCTTCCATTTAAGCACACTCTGAAATGATATTTTTTAGACTGCTCTGTTCAGTGAAGACAGATTGTAAAGCTACATCTTTGTCTATGCAGTTGCACGTTCCTGGGCAGGGATCCCTCGGTACTAACTTCCCCAACCTAGATGATAGCTTCACTGCACTCTTTTTTAGTTTTTGTTTGATTTATTTAAGAGAATGTTTGATGTCACAGTGTCCAAACCTTCAACTTTACTGCAAGGATGGGTGGGTATTGTTCTGAGTTGAGATGATCACAGCTTCTCACCTGGACCTGCTTATTTTAATCATTGCTAAAAATAATAATTTTAAAAGTATGTATTCAGGAGGACAATGGTCAGAACATCAATCAAAAAAACATTTCTGTAAGCAGGGCCTTAAATTCTCAAGTTATTCTCAAGTTAAGCCTTATGTAGGTGACATGGCGAGCTGGGGGTTCCAGCAGTTAAAGAGTTCAAGCGGTTGACAGGAGGTAACAAAGTTTACCAGGTACAGTTCTGTTGGCATTCTTGGAAAAGCATGTATGGAAATGAAAGTCATTCAAGGACAGAAAGGAGAGGTATCTGCAACTGAACTGACATGGGATCTTCTTTTTTCTGCAAGTGCCAGCAAGCAGACAGTGATTAACTGCTAATGTGAGCACTAAGATCAACCCTGGTGTATGTCAGAGTACTTACGAGAGGACATGAGTACTCTCACATAAGTTAACAATATACTGAGGCCTGTTGATAATATTTGGCACCGACAGCCTTGAAAGAGCCATGTAAAATCTTTAAACAGATTGGTTGGTTGTTCCATTTTAAGATAAATTAAATTGCAATCTGTTAAAAAGGTGAACATGGTGATGTTTCAGGTGTTGCATTACATCATAAGGATTGCATGATTCTCTCTCCCATCTTTTAAAACCATGCATGTATGGAACCAGACCTGGGCTGCCAGTAAAGCATCATACCCATATAAACATAAAGATATATGAACTAAGGCCTCTACTTGCATATCAAAGCAGCAAGTCTATCTTGCAGTCACCGTTGACCTCAGAGGGAAGATTTGTGAGCGACCAGCAAGAAGCCTTCAAGAAAAAAAGATTACATTTTTTTCCGCCTCAACAGAACTGATAAGTAGGGTGATCTAAGAGGACTGGAGACAGGGGCCTGATGGTTTGTACAGATGTGAGAGGAACAGGGTGATGCTAAAAAGACAATCTGACCCCTCAAAAGCCTTTCTGATACATGAAAAGAGAGGAAAAGAATTTTAAGAGGGAATGTATAGAGATGTCAGCAAAGGATGTAAAACATTAAAAATGGAACCTTGTGGTGCCTGCTTTCAGAGGCCATGTGAAGGATGTAGGAAAGCTTACAGAAAGCCAAGCTAGAAGGGAAAAAGAGCATGAGATCCTAACACATTACATGTCATTATCTCAAATTATGTCGTACCCTGCTTTTACTTTCAGGTCTTGATTTCCTTGTATCAAGGTGAAGACACAGCTGTAGGTGCAAACTGTCCAACTCTATGTGGGAATAATAATGTTGTTTCTTTCTGTTTAAAGTCAAATTTGTCGCTATTTTCGGTCAATGGCTGCAACAATATGAATGATGAATCAGACGTAAGCCACGGTACACTGTGCAAGAAATTTACAAATTGCAAGAAGAGGCCTATAGGGAGTATTACATACCCCACCATAATGGAGGATTTTTAACTTACGAAGGCACCTCCAAACAACAAACCTTGACATTACTTTTCCATTCAGCACTGAAGCCCACTACAAGAAAATGTGCATCCCTATATTATGTTATGAGCTTAGGCATACTATGATTTCTATTTACATAAAGCAAGAGGGAGTCACATTAGCTACATTTATGGATATTAGCTGAGAAGAAGATACCATTCACTGTCAAGATTTTCAAGGACTCTATGTATGATTACATCCATTCATTCAGGATGCTGGTACGAATGAAGAACACAAGCAAAATGGGTGGCATACTACATCATTTGAACCAGCTTATGAACATATAGGAAACTGTCTCCGAGCTTGTGGAAAAATTAAAACAAAAGTAATTCCTCATCTGCAGTAATTAAGGGATTGACAATGGGGGATTTGGAAGTTTTAAATATACACCCACAGAGATGATGTAATTTGTGAATGAATGCTGATGTAGATGGGTGGTTTTTAAGGTCTACATCAACTGAGTAGCCATACAAACTATGCCATATTAGTTCATGGTTGTTTATGAGAATGTATCGTTGCTTAACCTTGTGACATTTTGGTACCACTAATCTAGACATTTTGATTATATATGTGCCCATACTGTACCCCAATGAAAGATATGACACAACTTTTATTGATAACAATCATTTTAAATTTGGCTGGTTGGATCGCCCTGAAACAAAACAAAGGGGCAAGATAAAAGCAGGTGGCGCAAAGTGTTCTCTCAATGAGATTGATCTCTGGATTCAAGTCAAGAAGACACATCTTTGGAAACCTCCAAGCAAAAAAAGGTAAAGACAGATTTATTCTCATTGTCAAACAACGACTTTTAATAACATCCATCTCAGGAGGGAGTACAGTATCATTTCTTATCCCAGTCTAGACAGCTCTGACATAGAAACATGGCTTTGGGAACCCATTGAGAACGGCATCCAAGTGTCTGCATCTCCACACACACTCTTTGTCTACCATCTGTATGAGTGTACACACTCAGAATATGTGTGCTCTGAGTGTGTGACTCATGCTCAAACATGGCTGAGTGTCTGTGTGTGTCTGTTTATCCGTCCTCTCTTTCAGACACCAACCCAAAGCGCTGGTTCAACTTGGCAATGGGTGTAAATGCGGCTTCAGCATATGCTGTCGCGGGTTGAATCCCATCCCCTGGAGGCAGGTGCTGTGTTGCTACTGATGATGTTGCGGATGGTTAAAGTCCCTTCTCTTCACCACACAATATTGACCTGTGTCTCATCTATCTTCTGATTTCAATCACACTGTCGATGTATACGTTTTTACCCCAGCACATATTATAACCCAGGCATCTCTCTTTGACTTGGCCTGCCCAAATATTTTCCTCTTATATTTAGTTAACTAATTTTTTCTTTCTTGGCTAGACTACCTAGACTCACACTACTCTAGATGCTCTAGTTTCCTGCATGGTGTCTTGCATTAGTAAAGTATGTAAGTTAAGTGAAATAAGTTGGTTGGTTTCACTCGGGACATTAACAGCGGATCCCTGGGTGAAAGTTTTGTTTGACCCATCCAACCCACCTATTTGCCCTACTTACTTACATCAGTCTAATTAAGACACGGATGGATTTACATTGGAGTTAATTGAGTTACATCTTTTCTTGCAATATTATGATACACATATCTTGTTTTTATCACAATATTCTCTCTTATAAATAGAATCTGAACACAGTGATCTACAGTGTATAGCCCTGACCAAGCTTTGGATCAGAATTTGGTCCTATGATTGTCCATTAAAGTTTACGGTAAATCAGCCGAATAATCCTTTTGTCTGTTCCCACCCTTAGATGTTGTGGAGGAAGGATTAACAGCAAGCTCACTGGTTAAAATGATCACACAGTCTTGGAAAATATGAACAGGGAAAATGAAGGAGAAACACAAAAACCACCAAGATACCCTCGAGCAAAGTATTTATCCCAAAACTGCTCCATTAGAGCTGCTCAGTGGCCAACAGTAGAAGACTGGTTTCACTGGCAGCTCCATCAGGGAATGTGTGTGTGTGTGTGTGTGTATGTGTGTGTGTCTTAGTTAAATTAAAGAGGAACACTGTTGAGAAAAAAAGCATGGGGGAATGACTGAGCTTGAGAGCACGGAATGATTGTGTTACTTTGTATCCACAAGGTGTGCAGGGCACAAGGCTAAACTGCACTTATTTATCTCAGCTTATGTTTTTATTATACAGACTTACATTTCCCATACAAAGTGCTTCAAAGATGGTCCTTACATAAGAAGCCAAGAGTGGGTACAGGGAGTACAAATCCAATAATTTCAGTAGATGTCAGAAAATGACACTATGGCTTTTATTTGCTGAGTCCAGAGAACCAGATCTCATCATTTGAAGAGGCCCATATTATTTCATGAATCGATCCCCGTAATGCCTTCCAAGTTTGTATCAGCAATCTTAATCCCCACTCGTTTTGAAAACAATGAGGGTTTTAAGGGGGTTGAGTAGAGTCATATTTTGGTATTTGCATTGGAAGTGAGAGCTATCCAGATGCATGTCCTTACAGTTCATAATACATGTTTCCACTGAAGGGGAACCATGGTCTGCCAGAGTTTCCTGCCAATTAACCTAGTCCTCTATTAGGGGGTCATCAACTGGACACACACGTATCAATGCACTCAACTAAGTTACATGACTAACAGTTAAAGATAAACAGTGACATACATAATGGGGAGAAAAAAGACAAATGGCAAATACATTGAGTATCTATACTGTCTGTTATGACAAGATTTATAGTGGTGACTGGCACATAGCAGAGTGAGTCACCCACGCCATCTGCCCCGTACTACCTCACCTCTGCCAGCATGCAGAGTACAGACATGCTCTAGCTGTCTGTACCCTCTCCCCACTCGCTGGTGCCCACTCTTCATCAGCACTCCTCCCAGGGGTGATCGATGGCCTGTCCATACTTCCCAATGACTACAGCCAGGTTCTTCCAGACCACCTCATTTCTCCAATATTATTACATTATTTCCCATCACCCTTCCGCTGACTCACCCCATCGCCTTGTCCCAACCATGACCACTTCCCTAGCCCTCCGGCACAATGGTCAGCCCCATTTATGGCGCTTGATAAATTGCCCTACGTCATCTTCTCTCATCTTGAGTCTAAGCTCTTCCTTCTGTTCTCTATCCAGACCAAAACTTTACCCTAATTCCCTCCAATTGTAACTTATGTAACTGCTAGAAGATACTCTATTTATTTTAACACTGTGGACAATTTGATATTCCTAACAAACAGGTCTAACACAATTAGACAATTTAGAGCTTCTTCCATTCGGGGTTTCCCTACACTGTTCGCAGATGTGGAAAAGGAAGAAGAGACTCCACACAAACCACACATAATTTATTCTCTTCCTCAGTACTTGTATGTGTGTGTGTGTGTGTGTGTGTGTGTGTGTGTGATGTGTATGTTTGTATGGGTGTGAGTGTGCATGGTTATGGAATTGAGAAGAATGTTCCAAACACATTTATAAACTGTCTGGTGAATAGCAATGTATTATTAATGGCTATGGTCCTCAATATTTGTGTTCTAAGATATAAATGGTCCATACTCAGCATAGCTATAATCACAGGGCCGGTGTGCATTCATGTTAAGTAAATTAAGTGAATAATGTTGCCAAAAGTTCCTTTTTTTTTGCACTGGTGCAATGGCGTGGAGCAGCCTTTGGCTACAGATTATGGGTCTTCTGGAAATCAGGTTAGGGCTTTTCTTTGCAACAGACAAACCATTTTATAATGAAAGAAGTGTTATTTTAGCTGTACTTTTTGTAGTTATTTAGTATTTTTCTTTAGTTGTGGTGGCATGTGTTTGTATTTCAGGATTGTTTTTGTTCGTTTTTTATGTTGAATGCCTTGTGCTTTGTTGTATCTCTTTGTGTTCTAACATCTTGGGACCTTGTTGGAAACAAGTGTTTTCACTTCAACACATTTTAGTTTATTCATCTGATAATAATCCATGAAAAAAAGAAAGAAAAATAAATCTACCAACGTCATATCATAGTATTTGAATCCCGCATTTACAACAAGTACATCACTTAAGGTTTTCCTACCTGTGTAGACCTCTGCCTCCGAGGGATCCTCAACTCGTTTGTGCTGGATGCTGTAGTCAGAAACTTTGCAGCCAATCAGAGGCTCCACATCCATCCACTCCAGGGCCACCATTGTGCTTGAGGGCTCCAGGTAAGGGGCGAGACGTACACTGATGGAGCCACATAGACAGGACAAAGTTAAGACAACAGTGTATTGTCTTCATCTGGATTTTCTGTGTGTGTGCAATAACTCAAATATGGGCATGGACCTAAAATAGATATTAATCCATTGTTATATTAGAGTAGAGACTGTCACACCTAAAGAGTATTTCATTTCTGGCAACAGAAACTTTGAACAAAACAGCATTCCGATGCCACCTGTTCTCCGTAAGTGTTTTCCATCTTTAATCCCTCAAAAGAGATACAACTATCTTATAATTGTGCCTGCCCTCCAGCTGTCCCTATGACAATGGTTTCATAAAAACCCTGCTGCTTGATTTTATCCTCACAGATAATATATTAATAATAATAAGTACTGCGGGTTCTTACTGGTCTTACACTGGCCAGAGTAGGAGTTTTGGCTGCTGCAGCTACTCTTCATTGACCCGTTCGTGCCAACAGGCATAGGCCCAGGGAAAGCATGACCAAAACTCTGGTTGTGGCACTTCGCCCGTCCTCTCCGATTCCACAACCACAACCACAATCCACAAACAAATCAATACCAAAACCAACATAATAGCATCTAAAACTACTTGTGCAATACTTGTGCAACATATTTTTGGGTAAAGTATTGCTTAAGACCACCCCACAAGGCCAATTTAATAGCTATTCTGGAGTTTATCAGCAGAATGACTTTCCAATGTTTGGAAAAAGGTAACAATTACAGTTGTATCTGTTCGCTTAAAAGCTGAGGTTCAATTTTTATTGAAAAAGTATACATTGTTAAACTATGTATTCAACCCCTCAAGAACAGTGTTGAAGTGGGAGGAGATTTTGAAGCTGTGGCCACAGTTGGTATTGCAAGATACAGATGCACACTGCCCAAAGACATTTTCCCTTGTACAATCAAAATAAAAAGAACAGCTGTAAGATACATAAAAAAAAAAAAACAATAGATGCTTTTTCACAAACACCCCAAAATGACAATGTGCATGATTAAAATTGGATCTATTTGGTCCAATAATATTTGAAAAGACAGAAAGAGCCAAATCAGTTAATTATTTTTAAGCCATTCATGTATGTCATTAGCTAAGAGGAAGTTTTCCGATTATTCAGAGGAAACTCCCTCCTCAATATGTTTTTACATTATTCTGTTTAACGTTTGGTTGTAGTTGATAATGTGTGAGGACCTTTGCACAAAACAATTCATAGTGAGTGCAAATGTCATGAGATCATGTACCAAAATCCTCTCTTGCAGCTACACTATATTTGAGCTTTTGTTGTTGAGCTTTTATTATTATTCTAGAGTGGTGCCAATAGAGATTGTCCCTCATTTACTCTAGAAGTAATATACAAATTGGCATGTTTTCTTTTCATTCTTAATTAAAGGCATTTATTGTAAACTTATCATCTTACTTATTGCTCTTCTAACTTCCTGTTTCTCTTTAAAAGTTCTCAGGGCAACAATGGCCAGGGAGCACGAGTCAAACGTATTATTAGGACACCTTGAATGAGAGCATGTTCTTTCCAGAGTGTAAGGACCGACTGACAGCTATTATAACTTTGGTGACTGTGCTTGTGTCTACAACTTTCGGTGGAGACAGATATGTGTGTGAATGTCCATGTGCATATGTGAGGGTGCCTGCGGTGCATCAGTGCATGCATCCATGAAATCTCTCTTGTGCATGAATTCCTGGGTGTCACGGCGTCACCACACACTCACGTTGGCTGTCTGAGGGGACTGCAGTTAGGCAGGCCATCTTTGCTGAAGGCACTCAGGTCACAGCGACACCAGTTATCAATGACATCGCCCTTTCCAGCACACCAGTATGAGCTCATTGTGGCGCTCTTGAAGGCCTGTAAAAGGGTAACAGGTGAGAGAAATGCAATTATCTCTTGAAACATAAGCTCCCCATCCATCTATGCTTACCCCACCCCCATCTCCCATCCAAACCACCCTCCCCACCACTACCTTCATATATCCCAGTACACACACAGGCATTTCTGTCCATATGATGACTCTCCTTTGACAATATACATTTTCTTTTTCCCCATCTCCTAAATTAAACAACACTGACATATCAAACCCCAGCCTTACCACGATGAAGTGAGGACCTACCCAAACGTCCTCACTTTGCGAAAATGCCCTCTCTCTGATTGTCTAAAAATTAAAAAGGTCTCACAAAGAAAGACATGCACACACCCACACACAGAGTGACCTATTCATACCCACCATTTCCAATTACTGAGGCAGAAACATCTCACTAATATCGACAAGCTTACACTATGATATCATAGGGTAACTGTGACTTTTATGATGGCGGTGTGAGAGCTGTGCCAATCGTATGTTACTGCGTGGATCTGTCAGTGTCGGTCCATCTGTGAAGGGGATGGGAGGGGTTGTGTTAGGAGATGACATCATCCCCTAACATCTCCTTGTGCTGCTTCATTAACGGGCGAATGAAAAATCAAAGGCAGAAGCTCAGTCATCCTCTAAAAGGCAGCAAAATGCCAATATAACCGTCAAAGCAATAAAGTATAATGTCAGGGCTTTCCTAAAGCCACAGGCATGATCGAGAGTGAGTTCAAGGGAGTTTGCAAGCACTGTGGTTCCCCCTGTCACACTATGGATCAATGGAGCACTCAGTTATTTATGTGCTTTAACTGGTTGCCAGTGCTGCCTCGCGAAGACAACTTCGGAGATCTGCTTGATCATGGTCACAAAAATAGGACAGTGGAATCATGCGGAAACATTATCACTCGGTACCAGGCATCCAACCAAAAGCTGAGAAAAGCACCTCCTTTGTTCCAAGAATACACCATGACATTCACTGATCCAAAAGCAAAGGAACTGATGAGACCACACACACATATCTAGGACAACTGCAAACATGGAGTGTGTACACGTGTGTACATGCACACAAACAGAAATGTAGTGAGAGTGACATTTGGGATGGTTATAGTCCTGACCGGAAAGGCAGAGAGCTTGACCAAAAAAAGAGTCAGGGTATGCACTCAGAAGCTGATGTTAGCATTTCCACAACACTGCACTGTTAGCTGTAAAGACTCAACAGTCTTTCATGGGAACTGACTTCTCCCAATACCACTTGCTTTTACTCAAGGCAAAGAATCTTGAGAGTGAAAGTGACCTTAATGAGCAGCAAATTAAGCTAAAGAGGCTGGAGAGACCAAAGGAAAAAGGATAGCACAAAATCTACAAAACGAACAAGGGAACAAATGTGTGAAAAAGGGAGACTCCGAACTCTCAAAGCATTCCCCACCTCACTGTGGGACAGGATCAGGAAAGGCTTTTCCCATTATTTATCCTCCAATACAAGGCTCTCTAAATGAGCGTGCTGAATGAGCAGTTATTATAGGGAGTAGGCAAGCACTGTAATCCATGGCCATATAATAACCCCCTGGAAAACAAAAAAAGGGGAAAACGGTAATTACATTTCTCCCCCCCTTGCCTGAACCCATGTGGCTAACTGCTGCCAGAAAACAACAGCAGCAGGGGTCTTGCCACCTCATGTCAAAGGGAAGCAGGCCACAGACAAAGGCAACAAGAAAAACCTGGACTCAAGGTCTATGCACGCAGACAGACTAGACAAATATGAGAAATAAGAAATGACCTCCACTGCTAGGGGCAAAAGACAGAAAGACCACAGGACCGCCATGCGTATACCACCACCAGATTCCTAGAAAAAACCCATATGGGTCTGCGCACTTGATTGCATGGCTGCACATGTGAAAAATAGACAAAGCGATTACTGCCGTGTTTATGTTTGAAGAGTAATGCAAGCCAGTCTCCACTGGGTAAACAGGGAATCTATTTGTGGTTTAGAGAACGAGGTGGGGGTTGGGTGGGGGGCACAGGAGGTAAAGCAGAGATGAGGATTTAGAGAACAGCAAGAGAAAGGGACTGCTAATACATAGAAAGTGATAATATGTCAAGTGTGTGGCTGTGAAGACAACCATATATCCGGCTGGCGTTAAGTAAAATCCTTTAGTGAGGTGAACAGACACATTGAAAGACCCAGGAGAGAGTACTTCTGTGTTCAATGCAGAGATAAGTCAAAGCTGAAAAGGGAAGGATACCCTACACTGTATTGATTAACTATACACCCTGCATTTCCACGAACGCTATAGATCCATATAGCCAGATAGGGGTAATAAACAAACCGTATTCATTATGCTTCATATCACGCAAGTGTTTTGATAAAGATGGTCCTATCTGACTGTAACAGTGTAAGACAGTAAGGCAGTCATAACATCATTTCTTTCAGGAACTAGCACACCCCCAATGGTTATAATAACACATGGTTCTACCATTACACAAATATGCCACAATGCATCTCCATTGACCTTATCAATACTGAACAAATTGGGCTGAAATGTAATCACCCCCTGCTAAAAGAGGACACGATCAGAACAGCACGGCTACTGAGCGTCAGCAACAACTCCAGCCACAAATTCCAAACCTTGACATCATCTAAACCCAGCAGACTCACTGGCACCAAAACACCATTTGGACCTTTCACTTTCATACAAGGCTGTCGTGACTTCCAAGAAGGCAAGGAAGGCCAGTGTGACCTCTTTAGTGTATTACTCTGTTTGTCTAGTCGAAGCGGACCATATCACTGTCCATTTTCAGAGGCTAATACATGAAAACATTTGCCAGCTGGCCCATAGTATTGATTTATAAGATGATCCCCAGTGGTGGTAAAGAGTCGACATCAGTACACCGTCAATGGTGACCGTGTGTGTGTATGTGTGCGCGCGCACACATGAATGCATTTATGTAGCAATTCCAATCATTCAGGGCTAATGGTGTTAACAATGGAACCAATGGGCTGCTACAAGGAATCTTATCAGAAGTAGTGCTTCCAGGAAATTAGACACTGGCGGTTTGGTTCACCCAGAGGTTGAGAGGGGATTACCATGTCACTGAAGGACCCTCAAACAACAGATATTGCTGATGTAATTAATGTTTAATGGACCAAATGTTGACTACAACATAGACTCAGTCGCCTGTTTATTAGGTGTCCCTATAGCTAAAACTAATGCAGTCTAATTAAACAACCATGCAATTAATCCTACCTGCAGGAAGATTATAATGCTGTTATGATCCCCCCCGCCCCCTCCCATCCATGTCAACAACTAGACAAAAAAACAGAAACACCTCTCTATACAATGTTGCAGTGCTGTTGTATTAGGCTGCAATAGTTCTAGCTAGGTGTACTAAACTGGTAATTAAGTGTCATATGTGCTGGCCAGACAGTTTATAAGAATCTGTTTAATTATTATCTGTTTGAGTGTGCGCTCTCCTTGGTACTGAAGTGATGTTCTTGGGATCAAAACTTGCATTTTGCATGCTTCCGATGTGTGCATCAGATTAGGTATACCTAAATATACCTAACCTGCCCTTCTGTATAATGCTTCGACTGCTTTTATTTTGGTGAAAATGTTATTGCCCTTTTACTTCTGTGCCCCCTCCTGCCCTCACTGAGAATGTTCAGGAAACAACCCGGCGAGAGGCTGCAGTAGTGCGTTACGGTGAGAGCATGACAGCGGCCACTCTGCAAGATATAAAGCATTCTGACCCATTAGACTCATGACCAATTTGTTCAAAAGGTTTGCCATAATTCAGTCACAGCATCACAGGACATAGGACCACTGGCAAGCTCCCCAGGCGTTAGCTTATTTATTTATTCACTGAGGTATTTTTCTCTGGCACTAAAACAGGGCAGTGTCTGTGTGCGTGTGTGTATTTGCGTGCACACATCAGGCCTGTAAGCAAGACCACCTTAGTCGAGTCCAAGCCAATTCCAAGACTGGTTTTAGTTCAATTTAAGGCATGAACAGGTTTAAAGCAAGTCAAGCCCAAGAAAAAAGCAACTTGAGTGGTATTCAATACCAAGACAATGAAGAAATAAACCTCAAACTTTTCCTTTCAAATAAAAACATATAATTATCGTGTTTATTACAGATGAAGTATCTACAAATGGAAATAGAAATAAAAATATCACATGCCTCCCATTATTTAGTCATTATTTGCTTTTATTTGCTATAATCTTGGGATATAAATGTAATACATACAATGGAGGGGAAGGCCTTTATTTCAAGTTCTTCCTACTGAAGAAACCCAGAGCAACTGTTGGACAGTGAGGCCTGTGGTTAATCCAAAAGGGGCATTAACTGTGGAAAGAGTTGTCGCTGTTTTTTTATTTTACAAATGTCACGTTTCAGTGTTGCCATCTCCATGGAGGCAAATATATCAGCGATGGACATTTTATAATCTGGACACTTCAAAATAAAACTACTAACATGGATATATTTTCTCTATTTGGGTACACCAACCATTTCACATTTTAGGAAATACTTTATTCCAGGTATCCCAGTATTATTTTCTTTACATCCTTAACTAGTCATTGGTAATATCAGTCCTGGGCACATGGACAAATAAATACATTATTCTCTGTTTTCTTATTTGACAAAGCCACACAAAGCAAGTTATTTCTATAGTATAATTTAGTTTATTTCGAGTTGTGGTCTTTTTAATGAAGCAAAATCCCCCTCTGGCTTAATAACGAGGAGATTGATGTGAAAGGGACATGACATGTCCTGCCAAACAGGGAGTGGCAACTGAAAGATGCAGGTAGCAGATAAAGGAGAGAGGAAGGGGGTCAAAGAAGAGTGACAAATCCATGTCAACCTGGTATTGGGTACATCTGGACAATAAGCTGGACAACTAAGCCTCCATTTTGATGGAATCGGGGAGTTTAGGGTAAAAATAAATTAAAAAATAATTAATTCGTCTCAGAATGAGTTTTCAACATGACAGCTGTCTTTCCAGATAGATCCAGTCAAGTAGAAAGCAAATGTGTGTGTGTGAGACAGAGAGAGACAGAGAGGCAGAATGAGCAGTTGTGTGTCTGTCTGTCTGTCTGTCTGTCTGTGTGTCTCTGTGTGTGTGTGTGTGTGTGTGTGTGTGTGTGTGTGTGTGTGTGTGGAGGGGCAGCTTGTTTTTTCGTTCCTCTCTAATGCAATATAGGGATGTGCCTTTCAGACGAGCAGCAGCAGTTGCCGCCGAGAGATGAAAAGAAAGAGAGGAAAAGAGGAGCAGAGTGATGGACTCCCCTCCCTCCCAAGAGGTCGATGACATCAATAAGGAGCTAATATACCTGCCTCAAACTAGCTCAGAAGGGCTTGCCAGAGCAATCCACTGCAGTCTACCCCTTCTCCTCATCCAGCTCACTTTCTATATCCCCAGAAGACCACGTGTTGGGTATGGGGAGGGAGAAGGATGAATAGCGAGGTGTTTGCAAGAGAGAGAAAAGAGACATTTTGCTCTTCCTCACGTTTAGCTATTGATGAAGCCCAGTAGGGATCGTCTGATATTGATTGTGCCTTCTTTTCTTTGGGGTTGCGGTGCTTGTCATGGGCGGCACGTACTGTGGGCTTTGCTGTGTGTATGTGTGTGTTGCCTCTGATTGCATATATATATGTACAACAACGTTGGCGCCTGGTAATTTCTGAAGGTAAGGTAATTAGATTCTTGATTGGGGGAAGCGTGAACCAGTCTGCTCCCCATGGCGTGTGCATGCGTGTGTGTTGGGTATGAGTCACCTGCAAACAGCTCTGCGTTGGCTTACACACGCACAGAGAAGACATGTACCGGATGTCATGTCAAGATGAAGCCCAAAAAGAGCAAAATATGGTAAATTAAATGTCAATGTGAAGCCAGGGCCCCCTCCTAAATTACCTTATGGAAAAGACATCTGTTATGATTAACTTTTATTGCACAAAGATCCAACGACTTTTTATACAGGGTGAATCATAAACACAACACAGCCATTAAACTGATATCCTGCAACTAGTATATATATATATATATATATATATATATATATATATATATATATATATATATATATATATATATATATATACGTATATATCACACATTGACTTCCCTCACAAAAGGAGAAAACCATGATGTAATCTTTTTATGGCTTCCGTATTACAGTGCTCAATTCCAGTGGTCAAAGTTAACCATCTATTGCCACCTAGAGGCGATTTGTTACAACAGCCTCAGTTGGAACGCTTCAGAGGACAATGGATATATATGTACAGTACAAAAGGATTACGCCACCATGAGATTGTATATTAGAAAGACATACTGAAGAATTTACATATGCTTCCTACAGATGATAGCTTTTGTCACAGGGAAGCATAACATATATGTTAATTTGCCTCACATTTACCATAAACTTCTTTTTGCAGAAGTGGAGGTACAACCACATCCCAACCAATTGTAATTGGTCTAATAGTAAGTTGACATAGTTTAAATCCTTGTAATGAATAATCCATCATTTAAAAGAGATCAAGGCTTTAGTGACATTATGTGTCATTCCTCTCATTCAGAAATCTGTTTGATGGTATAGTTGGTTGTGGATGTCTTTATTATTTTAGCTTGTTTTCTTCCAATTCCAGTGGGTATGTTGACGCTTCAGATCTTTTTCTCTTTCTTGTTTTTACGGTCACTCTGCTAGCCTCTGCCCTCCCCTTCTACAAACACATCCACATGCACGTGCAAACAAGCAAACACACACACACACACACACACACACACACACACACACACCGTCTTCCTACCCCCATGCTGATTTCTCACCTCTTTGGTGACGTTGTCTTGGACCAGGCTGTAGAGGGGCACCACGCGGCTGACTTCCAAAAGCACGGGGATGGGGGAAGGCTGCTCTCCACTCCTGCTGTTACCAGTGCGGCCCCTTCCTGACACTCCTCCCATCACGGCCTGGTGATGGCACAGGTGGCAGCCAGCTGGACAGCTGCCTTTCTCCTCGCAGCGGATCTCCACACCATTCACCATGTCGTCAGACAACAGCTGGCTCTTCTGCAGTGCCGACAGGTAGCTGATGAAGGGAACCGACTTCAGCTCACGGCGCCCACCTCCAGCAACCCCTTGGTCTGTAGCCTCTGGAGGGGTAGTCAGAAGAGGAAGAGGGGTTTAATGGAATGATGGGGTGCAGATAAAGAAAAATTAAGTTAACCACATTAATTATTTACATTCATTTTTTTGGGTTTCACTTTGTGTATTCTTTCAAAATGATAAACCCAAAACCCTCTTCCCCAACTTTCTCTCATCTCTAGTTGCATGAAGAAAATTCATGAATCTTCACTTGGAGTAGCAAAACACATCCACAGTCGCTCAGTTGCATTACGCTTCCACATCTGGATTTACTTTTGCTTGCTGCCAAGAAAAAGAAGCAAAAACAACAACTAATCCCGTACTGTCATCAGCTTAAACAAAGGATAAATGTGTGTGTGGGAGGGGGGAAGGGTGTCACTGGCTTCTTCTCCTGATTGTCAATTACCACTATTTGATGTTCTCATTATTTGGGATGGATTCTTCCTCATGATTTCCTCTTCCAGTGACAACAATACACATGTGGAAAGACGAGGTGACGACAGACTCAGGAGAGGAGTAGAAACAGGAGAGAATGCTACTTGAGTGTTGAGTGTTTCATTTGGAGGATACATCAGGCCATATGTAATACAGTGGAGCCATGTTGTTTCCCATCTGTACTGATATGATTTGTGTCTATTTGCTTTAGACGAACAGGCACATATGAGAGTTTTCCAATTTAGGAATATAGTGTTCTTTCTAGTGACAAAAATGTGTATTCAAGTAGGAACTACTGGCTTTTGATATTGCTTTGAGACACAATTCATCATCAGTCAGCCCATACCCCAATGCATAAGAAATATGCATCTGCAAATGTATGATTTCCCTCATCAAAGCACTGATATAAGGGTTAAAAACACTGACTATGTTTCATACTTAAATGTAGGCTGTTATAAGTTATCTACGGCCAGCACCAGAGTAATGAAGCTTTTTTTGTCCTAATGGAAAGAACAACATCAGCCCGAGACGAGAGTTTAAACTGTTTCAAATGTTTAAGTTATATTCACCCCCCCATTTAAATACATACAGAGACACATGGATGGATGAAGGATACTACCAATGCATACAATATATACAGAAGCTCACATGTGCACCAACTCAAAAGAGAAGGAAGCCCAAACCCGAAGGAAGTGGGTAAGAGAGCAGGAAAAACCTTTGACATTATTCAAGGTGGGGTATTTTGGACCAATTAGGGTTAATATATCTAATTACCTATTTCCTTTTTTCCCTAATTGAAAGAAAGTGAAATCAATGATCTTTAAAACTATTGTCAGTGGCAAAAACACAATATATGAACACATGAACCCAAATGTGTTTGTGTCAGAGACAGAAACAGGACTAAATGTGTCACTTGGACTGCTGTAATAACAACAATGTTAAATAAGTTCACCCAAGACATGAAAAGGGTGTGTGTTAACTTTCAACTATTTGTTGCTCAAACACAAACAGATGCCGACACATGTGATTTACCAGCAGTCATGCAACAGCTCCAAGGAAAACAACACGGGTGAGGACGTTTTCAAACTATTTTCAAACTAATATTTCAGTGTATCAAGTTGATGTGACATTTAAAAAAGCATTACAAAATAATTTAATCAAATATATCTTTCAATTATGAACCAAGTAACACAACGCAAAAGGTCTTGAAGTAACTCAAAGCTGAACATCATGTGATTGCTGAGCATGCACTACTTTATTAAGCCTGTGTTAGGTTGTATTGTTAAAAGCCTAATAATAAAATAGGAAAGTTAACTTGGGCATAGAAAATCATTAACATGCTTTAGCAAAATAATACATTGTCCATTGTAAACGATAAAAAGAAAGACAAACGGTTGCTTTTTACTTTACACAACTGATTTTTTGGCTTTCTGAATAACAAGAAACTTACGATTAAAAGTGCATTAGGAGTCGAAAAAATAAATTATTGTATAGCTAATAGGCTAGACTAAACAACCAAGCTGTAGCGGCAATTCACTGCCATATAATTAATAATTGACTGTAGACTATTTGGGGGGTTACTGTGGTTATGAGATAAACACAAATCCAAATCTAAGGACATGGCCCCCATAATTGTTGCTATGGCCCTGGTGTGTGTGTGAGAGAGAGAAGTGAGTCTGTGCATACATGTATTGATGTATGTCTTTGCAGCTTACTCCCCGTGTGCGTCTGCAAGACACTGGTAAGCAGTTGAAAGGGTGGGTGGTAACTTCATGTGCAACAGTATGTAAACAGGCTCAAGGGGTGGCCCAAGAGCCCAATTACATGCACTTCTTGAGGCAACACAGACACAGAAAAGAGCTGTCGTCACCCAGCTCTCACAATAAAGCCCTGTATATCAGGTTGGCTTTGGCTAGTCAGTCAAATTCACTCTCACCCTCTTTAACGCAATACAGTTGTTTACATCTCTGTAAACAAATGCATTTGATGAAAGATCTGGCACTGTCAACGTATTGGCGGAGATAATAGCCAGGAGAAAATATAGCGACGGTACTGTGAGTATCCATAACTAGCATTTAATAGTGTGCAGTGTATTTCTACCTGATCCTTTAGTTTTTACCCTAATATTGTATCTTTTATTAAGCTTTCTTTGATGATTTGTTTTAAGACAATTAGCAAACTGCTGTAACAATTTCCATCTGTTATTACGAAAGTATTTTGTTTGCGTCTCTATTTATTTCTTTTACTGACATCTGACCAACGGTGACACCCTTCACGAGGATGAAATTAAACAGGACAGCATGTATTTTGGTGCAGTTAAAGGAGTGGCCCGTCATTCACGTCTCTTTGCAGTGTGGAATTAATTTGATGCTCACTTGCCTGCCATCAAACTTAGTGAAGAGATAAATGAGTGAATTTCCTTGCCATTGATCTTGCACCGCCTTTGTTAATTAAAACGTCTTTGTAGACTGGTTGCAGTATAATTACTCATGAGGGACACATCCGTTCTGGCCAGGGTTATGTTGCCCAGGCAACAACAGCAAAGGTGTCAGATATCTTCCATAGAAATTTAATACAGCTGTTGTTAGATGTGGTTACTGTTGTCATTGTTGTTTTTGCTTCATTAAAACAGCTGCTTGTGCTACATGTACCACAGTCTTCTGATCTTAACAGATCTACAGTAGCTCATATTTCCTATTAATTTTCCACAGCCTTGCAGACTATTGGTATAGCATGTGACACATGCTCATAAAATGTGGACCTGTGTGACCTGTGTTTTGTCTGCAAAGCACCATTTCAATTACATATATATTGCCATATCAACTAGTTTAACAGCAGTTACTCTACAAGGGTCTGATGATAGCAGGCCAGAATACAATATTCACTAAATGCGTTAAATGACAATCAAATTGCATATTCCACATTTCTTCAGAACAAATTTGCTGTGCTTGACCAACAAAAAGCAGTTTTGTATATGGTCCAAATTCCCACATTTACTCTACACCACTTTGTTGACAGGGGCGTTGAACGGATATCTTCTCGAAGACCTATTCTGACCTCTAGTGGTCTCCTACTATAATTACTGAGTTTAGTCTGAAAACATATAACATATGTCACCACACCTGGACTTAAAATGCAGTTGTAACCTGTGAGCAGTAGCCTACTTCAGGTTCTCTGTGAGACTTAATTTATCAGTTTCACGTACAAGTAATCATATTTGTGTAGTCTTTTAAGGATGGCCTGGTCCAATAATAAATTGTGTATTCATGCTGAACACTAAGAGGGGCACTGTCATTTCAGGATAAGTTGCATTATAAAGCAGGTATTACAAATTGCTTTTTTGCAGGGAAACATATTTAAACTAAGTATAGTGTGCATGGAAATCAATAATACCAATATATTCAAATCCAATTTAAATTAAAGCTTAGCTTGGCAATTTATTTTGCCCTCTGTTGTGTGAATATGTGAATGTTGGGAATAAGGCAAATACAATTTATTCCGCTCATGTTGGAAGTAAAACAGGAAGTCGACAAAATCCCAAGATCTGCATTGTGTAAAAAATACAAGAGCCAGCAAAAATGTGATCGGCGTTAGGACCCTGGTGTGTCCTCGTGCCAGCCCACGCAGCAGCCAATCCAGACCG
This sequence comes from Cyclopterus lumpus, assembly GCF_009769545.1. NCBI lineage: Eukaryota > Metazoa > Chordata > Actinopteri > Perciformes > Cyclopteridae > Cyclopterus > Cyclopterus lumpus. The sequence continues at coordinate 8,413,374 of NC_046977.1, read as the reverse complement.
TCCCGTGCGTATTGCGTCACGTCGTCAACACTGCAGTTTCTCACGCGGAGCTGCAGAAGCAGAACCACAGCACGCCCAACAAAACCTCTGAACTTCGAAACAGCGGACCGTTTGAAGAAAAGGTAACGTTTTCAGGTCGAAATGTGAAAAGAGAAGCAGGACAATGAGCTGCATAATCTCAGTTCCAAATTGTACGTTCACCACAAAACCCTCGCCCTGTGATAGCGTTGAGTTAACGTTGTCGCGGTGTGTCATAACAAGCGTTCACGTCCGCTGTCTTGCCCAGAGGCGTCCAAACTGCTTGCCAAAAAAATTAGAGAATGTGTCCATGCAATTCGCTCCGTACGTCTGGACTGCAAGGTCAAACTATTGTTAAGCGTCAAGCGAGCACAGTCGTGTCCTTAAGATGTGACCTACGCTTGCAACTATGGCGTGGAGCGAGCGTGTGTCAAGGATAAATATCAACACGTCAACAATTTGATTATTTTCCATTAGCAGCTTGTTGTGGAACCTTTATTTTTCTTCAGCAGCAACACGATATGACTGACGTTAGCGTTACCAACACGTCCTGTTTAAGTAAATCATTTCCGGTTTAAATGGCGGTCACTAATATTCGCCACATGTCTGACGGTATGTCAGCTCCGCTGCGGCTGCTTTAAAGCACACAAGAGCTGACTTGCTGTGTACCCTTTTTAATTTTCCTTGCAAATAACCTGCAAAGTATCCCACTAAAGTCGAATCAGGGACAACGTTTAGGACTGTATCATGTATTGAATCGCTTACTTTTGTAATTTGAGTAATACTTTTCTTTGCAGCTGCGACGGATCAGAAATGTATCATAATACATAATAATGTCCTTACATAATCAGTTTACTCATAGAATGGTAAACTATTACAACAACTTATGTTTTTTTTTTTTTTTTAATTCCAAGGAAAGGACCACAATGGAGGCAGCATATTCCCCGCTGGACCCAGATTTAATGAGGGAGGTTCTTGAATGCCCGATATGCCTGGAGACCTACAGCCAGGATCAATTGAGACCCAAACTCCTGCAGTGTGGTCACACAGTGTGCCGGCAGTGTCTAGAAAAGCTGTTGGCCAACACTATAAATGGCGTGCGCTGCCCCTTCTGTAGCAGGGTGTCCCGTATGAGCAGTATCGCGCAGCTGGCCGACAATCTCACTGTGCTCAAGATACTAGATTGTACTATGTCCTGCAGTGCTGCTGCCGCCGCCCTGATGTGCAAGTCCTGCTGCAACCGCCTACCACGGCAGTACTGTCATGATTGCGCCACGGTCCTTTGTGAGCTTTGTAAAGAGGAGGGCCACCTGCAACAAGGCCATTCGGTCCAGCCGATTAGGGTGGCCGCTGAGCGTCGTCGTAAAGAACTGGGCGGGAAGCTTGCCTCTCTGCGTGATGTTATGGGCGAAATTCAGAAGAAAAAGACAGCTATTGAAAACATTTCAAAGTCCATGAGACTTAAGTACCGAGCAGTGCAGCAGGACTATACTTCAGCTGAGCTGCGTCTTCAAGAGGAACTCAGCAGGTCTCGAAGGACATTCACAGCTTCCATGGCAGAAGTCGAAAAGCTAAACGGGCAGGTCCTGGAAGAGCAGACGTATCTCCTTAACATTGCAGAGGTAAAAGTTGTGTCGCGCTGTGATTATCTGACAATGCTGGTGAGGCAGAGCGATATCGCTTTGCTCAAGGATGATGCCGAAGGCAGTGATGATGAAGAGCTGGATTTGAGGAGTAGCTTTCCCACAATGTTTCAGCTGCAGGAGCCAGGGCTGGTCAGGTCAGAGCACTTGAAACCTGTAGAAGTGGGCCAAGTGACCACAAATACTTATACTGTCGATACAGAGGAAGAGGAGAGTGGACTGGAGATTGCACTCGAAGGTGACGTAGAGAGTGTAGCTGGGGCAATGGGGGCTAATGGTGGTGGTAGGGGGGCTCTGGTGAATCTTTACCGAGACATTGACATGTTTGCAGCTGCAGAGGAGGCGGTATGTGGTTCACCAGGCAGCTTTAAGTCAAAGTCCATGGATGCAGGTGAGGGATCACCTGGAGGAGCAGGGGCAAGTGCAGGGCCTCCAGTCTGCCAGTTTGTGAAGAAGATGGGCTGCAAGGGAACGCTACCTGGTATGTTCAATTTACCAGTCAGTGTCTGTGTAACGTCACAAGGTGAGGTCCTGGTGGCTGACCGTGGCAACTACCGCATCCAGATCTTTAATCGCAAAGGTTTCCAGCGTGAAATCCGCCGCAACGGCAGTAGCATTGACAACTTTGTCCTGAGCTTCCTTGGGGCCGATCTGCCTAACCTCATCCCCTTATCCATTGCTGTCACTCCTCAAGGGCTGATTGGGGTCACTGACAACTACGACAACTCAGTCAAAGTTTACACTATGGATGGACAGTGTGTGGCTTGCCATAAAAACCAGCTTATTAAACCCTGGGGCATTACTGCTCTGCCATCAGGTCAGCTTGTGGTGTCAGATGTGGAAGGTGGCAAACTGTGGTGTCTAACAGTGGACCGCAACATAGGTGTGGTCAGCTACAACCGCTTGTGCTCTGCTGTGAGGCCAAAGTTTGTGACATGTGATGCAGCTGGAACGGTCTATTTCACCCAGGGCCTCGCCCTGAACTATGAAAAGCGTCACAATGAGCCCCACCTGGAAGGTGGCTTCTCTATTGGCTCAGTTGATAAAGATGGCCAGCTAGGCAAGCAGCTTAGCCATTTCTTCTCAGAGAAGGAGGACTTCCGCTGTATCACTGGCATGTGTGTGGATGCCAATGGGGACTTGCTGGTGACGGACAGTGGCAGGAAAGAAATCCTGCAGTTTCCCAAAGAGGGAGGATTCAAAATTCTCATTCAGGAAGGCTTGACGTGCCCTGTAGGAGTGGCCACCACCCAGAAAGGACAACTGCTAGTGCTGGATTGTTGGGACCATTGTGTCAAAGTCTACACATACATTCAGAGGAGGCACTCCTCCACTTCCTAGAAATACAATCCAGTCTATCTGCACATGCATCAGCGGTTTAGTAGCTATGTGTTGGTATGAGCGTTTGGAAAAGGTAGAATCACACTGTTATCTGTCACTTTAGTTTGGCTGCAATCCAAACAAGTCTCACCCAGCTTTCATTGGGTTATTAAATCAAATGTTCAAGATGGTTGGTTTCAGTTTAAAACCCACTGGATTTTTATTTAATACTGCAAATTATAAAAAAATAAGCCCATTAAGCTGCTTCCTACCTGGTTATTTAAATGGGTCACAACACTGAGACCGACCGTGCACCATTTTTACATGAAGAAATACTGGCACAAATTGTCACATTAAAATAAACAAAACCAGCCATTTGATGTTGAAGCCAATGCAGGCAGAACATGTTATACCGCTATATCCACCAGTCAGCCTGACTGTGTGTGATGCATGGCTCTCACTGATCTGGCTCTGCTTTGCAAAAGAAAATAGGAAGAAGAGCTAAAAAATAACATGTATTTACATATGGAATATAGCATACCAAGGCTTTTGGCCTGTGACGCACTTTACTGTTGGCACAGCACTGTTTCCAAGTGTTTTAGTAGCACAAACCAACATTGATGTTGCTGAATGCACCTTTTGAACGTTTACTGTGCAGTTAACTAATGGGAAAAGAATAATTAAGTATCAGCATTCAATGAGTTGCATTCAGTAACATTCAAGGAAAACTAAGTGTAGAATATTAAGTTTCCTACAGCATATAGTGTTGACCAATACAATCACAACACGATTGACTGAAGGAGAGCTAGGCACGATGGGGCAGCGGTGATCTGTCGTTTACTGGGTTTTACTGCGGCTCTGTGGCTTAAAGCCTCTTTGTGTTGATGGACTCACAATTGGGGTCACTGATGTTTAATCTGTAGATCACATTGTGGTGTATTTTTTTAGTCTCAGTACTTAATAATACTGCCTATTAGCCTGTGTTGGGTTTTATTGAGCAGCACATGGAGCTTAAACAACTTTTTCAGAGCAAATATTACTACAAATCTACTGCCTGTTTTACAAACCCTATTCTCTGTACACGCCTCTGCTGGTGACTTCCCAGCCACAGCCTCACTTAATGTCACGTGGAGGCAGGTTGAAGTAAGATAACATCGGTCATCTGATTGGCTCCTCCTCCAGCTGTTCTGCTCAGTCATACCTCTCACTAGAAGCCTCTGCATCTCCTTCTGCTGGCCTTATATTTTTGTTTGAGTTGTGTAATTCATAATTAATAGAATATCAAAGATTCCAGATGGCTTTTGTAACACTAGAAGGTGCTTACAATTCACGGTGTTGTTCTTTTTCTTTTTTTTCTTCCCTCTGGGCTCACCTTCAGCTACATCATACAATCATCTAGACATTACTTGTTGTTGCAATGCCGGTACAGCCAACACTAAATAGCTCCAGCATTCGAACACATTAAGCGTTAATGGGTACAGCAGGCTTCTAGAACTTGAATAATGTTTACATACATTGTTCGAACCTGACATGTATGCCATTGTTTTCTCACCCCTGGCCTGTGGTTACACAACCTTTTTGTTCAGGAGTGTTCAGAGTAGCACTGCTTGGATAATGACGAGTGACACATCCAGCATCCCACCCCCTGGCGTTATTACACTGGGATGTGTTGTCTTCCTGTTGCTGTGTCCTCCCCAGGTTTACATTCAGCACTAGACAACCTGTCCTCCGGTGTTGGTAGTGATGGGAAAGACGGCAGCCATGTTCAGTGTTTTCCAAGATGGAGGTAGTCAACATGACTGATTTATTTCCACATGCATTTGATTCTGATTTAGATTTTTCTGAGTCTACATGAAACATTAGAAAGATGATGCTTTCAGCTAAAATAACACCAGAGGGAACCTTTAATAAAAAATATTTAGTGGCCTAAATATGGGGAGACAAGTTAATCATTGAAACCCATGTATGCAACATATTCTATGTCCATATAGCCGTGAAGAGTAAATATGCCTTCCCTCCAATACCTTTTCTTCCAGTCACATACTGACTCAGTTTTAGCCTTAAAAATAAATTGTTTCACAAAGCTGACCTTAATTCGGCTCCTGAAATCCTATTACAAAGCAAAATACATAATATATACATATCTGATAATCAAAAGGTGTTTTAATATGTACACATACGCATAGGGTTGGAGGCGAAAAAAATAAAGCCAAATTTAAGCATCAGGTGAAGTTTGTTATTTCCTCGTGTATTTTTGTTTCACATGTATTTGTTTTATTGTTAGGCCATGTTCTCAACACTAAACTAATAGATTGTAATTCAAGATCGTCTTAGCTGCATGTCAACCTGGCCATAAATCACCTTTTCAGTGCTTTCCCTTTTATTTATTGTCACAAAAAGTAGTTATCACTAGAGAATATTCAAACTTTAACTGTGACAGAAATAATGCATACAACGCTAGAAAAATCAAGTGTCCTTGTATCAGTAGGCTGAACTTTAGTGTCGCACATCATCTGAATATGTGTTCATTTATGTCATTAGAGATACGGTATTTCCTTGCATACTTCAAATTGTATTAATTTATACCACTGGATCATAACACCAATATTTCCATGAACCAAAATCCTGTGTGTTTAAGGTGGTTTGTCCTTTGGAGGCTTTGAATTTTACAATATGTTGAAGACAGTACAGACATATGTGTCGTCAAATTCATGTTTGTATTGTTGATTATCAAGTGCAATAAACATTTACGAAACAACCACGATATCAGTAGCAGTTTTTCTTCATGCCGTTCTAACATTTGTCTTCTCATCCCTCAAATATGTGTGTTCATTCAATTTTGAGATCCTCTTTTGTCCCCATGATTGGTTGACTTCCATTTAAACAGAATTGATTTATGCTGTAAGAAACAGTGTATGACAAGGACAACAATAATATTGAAGGCTTTTGAAACCCATGATGAGTGTAATTTATAAAAGCAGTGGCAGATCCTTTACTTCAGTGAAAGTATATAAAGATAGTTACAAATAAATGTAAACACAAAAGTATTATCAATAATAGGCCTTTTAAGTATAACAAATTAAAGTATTCACACAGTGGGATGGTCCCTGTCATATTATTGGAATAATATTTAGGCCTTAGAATGTAAGAAATGTAGTTTCACAATGTATTTTTTAAGCCAGTCTTATGTTTTGTATGTGAATCTTAATCAAAGTAACAAACAGCTAAATATATATATATATATATATATATATATATATATATATATATATATATATATATATATATATACATATACATGCATATATAATAATATAAATATATATTTATTTATATATGTATATATAGAAATAAATATATATATATATATACACGTATATATATACATACATATATATATATATATTTATTTAATTTAATATAAATCTATATATATTCATATGTATGCATATATATGTATATATACATATACATATGTGTATATATGTATATATACATACACCTATATAGGTGTATATATACATATGTGTGTATATACATATACATATATATATATATATATATATATATATATATATATATACACACATACATAAATACATACATATACACACACACACACACACACACAATACCCTTCAAAATATAGTGGGTTTGAGGTAAAAGTAGCAAAAATAGATATAATCAAGTAACAAGTAGCTCAAAGTTGTAAACAATTACTTTCCACAACTGCTGGAATTGTACTATTGAAAGCAGCTTTTGTTCAGGTTAAGTGATGCGTTTCATTCCAGATGATTGCTCCACCACATATTGTTGACTTTAGATGAAATTAAATCTTATTCCTCTGTGGCACATGGAATCCTGTCCCCTGCCATAAAGCATGTTGTCATTAAAAACAGATGTGATATAACTCCTTTTAAGGGATGTGTGGGTTCAACGCTGGTCCCCCTTGACCCATAATCTGTTTTTCTTTTTACCTTCAAGGTATGCAACAGTATTTATTTTGGAAACCCAGGTGCCAATCAACCACATTGAATATCTAGACTGAAAATCTGCTGGTTTTGGATCCTGAATAAACAGGAAAAAAATGGAACAGTGCTGCAAGATACTTTCTGGATATTAGGTCCCACTGATGTTTAATTCAATTCATGCAGCTTATGCTGCCTTTTAACCAGGAGGCGAATTCAGGCAAGATGAAGTCTTTAAACATAACCCAGTTCAATCTATAGTCAGACAAAGTATAACTTGCGCCTCTTTTTTTCTTTTTCTTTTTTTCAGTGTGTATTTGTAACAAGTTGCTTGCTTTGAATAATAAAAGGTTATGTTGTCCTGGTTATGTTTGATTGTAGCCACATAACTCCTGAAATTACCAATATTGTACTCGTTCTCAAAACATGGCCTACTGGCCTCCATATAAATCTAAATTAATACATTTAAAATGAATATATAGAATGTGAGGACAACCTGTATGTCTGTCAGCACACTCACCTTTCTGGTACTGCAGCCAGAGCTGCTGCTGGGCCTTCTTGCTGGGGAAATAGATGCTGCAGCTGAGCTCGGAACCATACAGGGCTTCAGATACATAGTGGCTGCCATATTGCTGGAGAAAAGCCAGCAGCTCCTCACGTGTGCTTTCTGCTGACAGTGTCTTCAGCACCTTAGAAAAGCCTGCCAGATCAAGAAGGAAATGGGGGATTTGTGATTTTAAATGTGCAGTTTAGGTGAAAAAAAAAAGACGTATCAGGGGCAGACAGGTACACAAATAGAGAGATTGAAAGAAAGATGCAGTGACAATATGCAGAAAATATAGCACTATCACTATCCACGAATATTACATTTAACGTGTAGCTTTAAATAATTTGAGTTCTGAATTCTTAACATGACAAACACTGACCTGTAGATAGGGTGATGGAGCTGAGCTTGACTTTGTACAGATTGCTACGCACTCTCCACTGCTGAACCATAGGATAGCCTGCGGCCTCACTGAATTGGGCATCCCCTAAGAAAGAGAGAAAAGGAATAATGGAGACAATTTGAAACAAATTCTCAAACTCAGATTTGTAAAAAGCACCTCAAATTCAAAATAAATAAATACGTAAATAAAATCCATCATGTCTTTTGAACCATTTATTGCAGATCCATTGTTATCCATTATTGCCTTGACATCATTTATTATTCTAGCCCATATCCCAGCTGCTCCCGGATCAATGGCAGATATATAGTGCAACTTGAACTCCAATTGGATTGCTGACATTAGAAGAGGGAGCAATCTTGCCTTTCTCTGCAATTCAATTATCAAACTTTCACACTCGTTTAGAACTAAAGCCGCAAAAGTGAAGAGCGAGGGAGAAAAGAAATAAACAGCTTATGGGAACCTTGATCCTGTGCCTCTGGAAAACGTTTTACACCTGAGACATTCATGCACGGTAAAAAAAAAAAAAGAAAGAAGAAGAAGCCAATTTAGTTTCAATGTGTGTGTGTGTGTGTGTGAGAGAGAGAGTCCAATTCTGGTGAAAGCAGAACCAAAGTAGAAATCTCAGGGGTCAATGTGGATCAAATGCCAATTTATCTAATGGAGGGATTAGGGAGCAGAGGTGCAGTGTCTAAGTGACTCAGTTCCAGCCCAAAATGGGGTCAGTCAAGGAAAAGATAAAAGGTTGAAACGGAAAGGGATGTGTTAGAGTCTGGAAGGTCCACACGTGTGTGTGTGTGTGTGTGTGTGTGCATCATACTTTGTTTATGAAAGCAATTCCGAATACTCAAGGACAAGCCCATATCTATTAAAATGATCTTGCAATCTGGATTTCACAAAATTCACAAATGTTGAAACGTCTAATGACCGAGATATTACCAGGGTTTTGCACAGAAATATATATATTTTTTAATATGCTGCTGTGTTTTTCTCTTATTTAGTCATATTGGCTCACACACACACACACACACACACACACACACACACACACACACACACACACACACACACACACACACACACACACACACACACACACACACACACACACACACACACACACACACACACACACACACACACACACACACACACACACACACACACACACACACACACACACACACACACACACACACACACACACACACACCTGTGAGGAGTTGCAGGTTGGGCAGTGGCTCGGACAAAACCCCCCGGCATTGTTCCTCTACTGGTAAGGGGATGACCATGAGACCATCGGCTAGCTGGGGAAAGTCCTTGATGAAGTTGTTGTCCCTGGGAAAGACAGATGTAAGAAAGAGCACACATTTAGTTCCTCAAACTACAGGTAGTGGTTTACTTTACAATTGAAATCATTGAATATGAACCAGTTTGCCGTGTGGTATTGTGGTACACACTGTGGCGCATCACGAGTTGTCATGCTAGTACCTACAATAATTGCAAAGTATTTACAAGGATACTATCCAGTAACAGTTTGTCCCAAAAAGTTACCAAATGTTGAGTTGTAGTGGATTTTATATACACTTGCACATGTAGATAAGAGAGGTTATGTTTTAAATTAATACATAAAGAAAGTTATGATAATTAATTTGAGGAATATTCTGAGGAATGTATTATGAAGCATAAGAGAGGATCACTGTTTTATTATTCTGTTTGTTAATGACAAATGTAATGATTAATTGTATGATGGTATGAGAATGAATGGATGTTTTATTGTTTAGACAATAGTTAAAGGGATGCCGATTGAAACCTGAGATGTTACTTTTATTCTGAAGGCAGGATAATAGGGTTTTATTCTGAAGAGGAACTTCCTGTCCTTGACCGGAAGTGTGAGCTTTGACCCTGCTAGTTTATCGATTTGAGGTGGCCAATGGAACTAACCCTCAGGTGTGAACCTTATGTCTTATACGCTGGTCAGCGTAGCATGCTGTGTCTCTGAAAGGTATTTGCATGAATACCTCCACTAACCAATGGGAGCTTAGCTCAGTGAATGGACTGCGAATAAAACTAATTGTAAGACGTGAATTTGGTCTCTTACGTGGTGACGCCAGACAGAAACTGCTGGCTACGTCAGGAGACTGTGGAAGCGAAGCCATGTGAGCGCGTCCGGGCCTGGACCATGTATGTATACAGATGACTCTTGTTTGTTATGATTAAATACTTTTGATTATATATCTCTGGCTTCGGAGCTTCTTCTTTCAAGCACCAGGTAGCTCGAGATTCTCTGAACTTTTACACAAACAATTGTGAAGACAAAGATTCACACCTCTACTTCATCTAAAGGTTGTATTTGATAGTGAGGGGTGCAGCAACACATGCTGAACTCCATGAAAAACAACTCAAGAGAAATACACATCTACAATCTCTTCATGTGTCCCGTCCAGCTGTCCAATTTCTCAATCTCAACAAGACGTTCTGTGAGATTGTTTGATGTGCTGATATTCCTCCACTGATTCACAGAGGTCAGAGTGAAGATGCTCGGCTCACCGGTTGCTCATGATTATCGAGAACGCATTTAAAACACGTCTTTGTAATTTGTCCCACCCGCGAGTGATTACAGATATCCTCACTGTCTGCGTTAACATCAATACACATGGGTACGAAGCCAAAACATGTGTGCGTGTGTTGGCGCGTGACGCTCGGAGAACAAATAAAGAAAACAGTTGTGTCCTTCAGTTTGAGGGCAAAATAGACAGCTGCAGGTACAGATAAGACAGACCCCCCGGAATCTCTCCCTTTCTCTCTGCTAGAAATGGTAAGAACACCAAAGAATGGTAATGTGAAAGGAAGTGTGAGGGAAGGGCAGAAGAAGAAGACTTACATACTGTCTCTCTTATTGTGAGAGGTCACAACAGGACGCACACACTTGCACACAGCGTTGATACGTTTGAAATGATGCTCTAAATACAGTCTTTTTTTGGGCTTTTCCCATTTGCACCGCCGTGCTATATCGCGGCGTACACGTCACTTGCAATTGAATGAATAACAGTAGTCTTGCAAGTAGAGAGATTGTGAATGCTCAGCTCCATTTTTTTTGGTTCGATAGACGGACCGTTCGGGGTTGAACCAAAGCAGTTCCTGTCAAAAAGACGAGTTGCCTCGCTGCATTCTAAGAGCGCGCGGCAAGCAGCTGCAACCTATTTCCCATAATCCACTTTTATGGCACAGACCTTGTGCCAAAGAGACTCTCCTCGATATATATTTTTTTCCATCCTGTTCCTCTTCCTCTCCCTTTGCCTCTTCTAACCACAAAGCCTGTTAGGCGCAATGACAGCCTGAGTGTTACAATGCAAGGGTTGACTCAAGGGCAGAGGATGAGAGGAGAGAGGAAGAGAAGAGGTGCTGTAAAAAGATTACCGTGGCTTATGCTCACAGAAAACATATTGATTGCTAAATTAAATCAGCCAGCTTCACGCTGAGGCTCAGAGAGCCACTGGAGGCGCGTCGAGCAAGATGATATGTTGCTTTATGGATTTTCAAGCCCAGATGTGAACTGTCCTTGACACGCTGACAAGGGGCTCCTTTTCTTCTTTTTCCATTCACAGTTTAGAGTTGAAAAAGCAAAAGCACTTACACGTATCTTATAGTTCACTGTAGTGTCGCTCAAAAACTAAACGTGCCCTATTTGAAGGATACAAAAGAGTAGGGCCTCAAATGTCCTTAACCACCTTCTTCTTTTACCCTTGAGGGGAAAAACATCGAAGGCAAGCGTAGATTGTTGTGGGATCGGTCCATTTCTGCACAGGTTAAGTGGTGAGACAGCAAATTCAGACGAGTCAAGATGTCAATCCTGAAGATTTCTGTCGATGTGGTTCCCGTGAGACCATAGTTATTTGTGTTTGTGTGTGTATGTGTGTGTGTATGTGTTTGTATGTGTGTGTGTATGTGTTTGTATGTGTGTGTGTATGTGTGTGTGTATGTGTTTATATGGGTGTGTGTATGTGTTTGTATGTGTGTGTGAATGTGTGTGTATGTGTGTGTGTATGTGTTTATATGGGTGTGTGTATGTGTTTGTATGTGTGTGTGTATGTGTTTATATGGGTGTGTGTATGTGTTTGTATGTGTGTGTGTGTGCGGCAGGAAGCAAGTTTGAAGCGTCTATTCCGCTGACAGCTTATTAGAAGTGGAGACATTCATTCATATCAATACAACCCAAATATATCTATGTGGTTTATGAGCCAGCTGTTTGTCTTTCAAGAAAGATCATCTCCGTCTTATATCGGTAACAATGTGGTTTCGCTGCTAGCTGGCCGTTGTTCATTTATCTCACTTTGGAGCATCTTATTTACATTTGTTAAATGACAAGATGAACTTGTCTTAATGAGCTTAACGAGCAGCACACCTGACAGAGAACTTCCTCAAGGCAGACATTGTGACTTTTTCAACACAGGTGCAACTAATAACATTCATAGTGACTGAATCTGCTTCAGAGACATGCTCATCTGTGTGCTAACCCAATAATATTAAGGCTTCAATGGAATAGAGCCATTATCATTTACACATAATGCTTCAGTGAAGTCAACACGTCTGCTGTAAGTAAGAAGTAAATTCACCCTTAACTGGCTCTGTGTTTCTACCAGTAGATCTTTACAGAGACATGCATGGTGTTGGCATTGTGCATATGATAACATTACATTACATGTCATTTAGCTGACGCTTTTATCCAAAGCGACTTACAATAAGTGCATTAAACCATGAGTCCAAACTCAGAACAACAAGAATCAAGCAAGTACAATTTCTTCAATAAAGTTAAACTACAAAGTACTATCCGTAAGTGCCATTTAAGTGCTACTAAAGTGCTAAACAACAAAGTGCTATTGGTAAGGGACATTTAAGTGCTCCTACGGCATTTAAGTGCTACCTATTCAACATTAAACATATAGAAAGAGACGCTTATGTGCTCTCTGATGGAGACGATGATGAGATAACTGGGGGAGGGGGGCTGTTAGCTTGTTTAATGCAGACAAAACTACTTTAGTTTGTATGTTTAAAAAAAAAAAAAAACTGAAAAATTGTCTTTTGCAGTGACATAACACATTGGTATTCCCAATTATTATCATTTGATTTGATTTGACTCCTCCATTTCTAGTAAACTATGGGCTTTGCCACCTGTTTAAGCTCTCATAAGCAGCTCAGGCCAGAGATGTGTGTCATACACACTATCCACTAATGAGGATTAACACAGGTGGCTGAAATTCATAGAAACCAATTACATTACAGACAGAATTTAATAATAAAAAATAAAAAATGTCAATCGACAGGATTAGTTCTTCTCTATTAATACCTACTCCTGGATAAATCTACACTCTTTCATGGTACTGCACCCATCCCATTATTTGACACACCAACGCAGCCTTACCACACTAAACAACCTTCTGTGCACAAAAACACATGTGACTTGTTGGCCAATGCTCGTGTATTTACTCATGTTTCATTCAGTACCCATGTGTGCTCATTACGGGTAGTGGACACTGGGCTCCCTCCCGGCCAAACAGGGCTCCAATCCTACTTGTGTGGCACACTCTTCCTCTTTGAATAGGAATCTCCAAAACACAAGATTTACTAATCTGGTGAGATACAACATATTCGAGACCAGCTCATACATATATATATTTAAGCTCCAACTCTTGTTTTTCTCCTCTCCTTCTTTCTCTCATTCTCCATGTCTCCTCTTGCCCTCCGTGTATACTATTTGAATTCAAATAGAGTAAATATATCACATCTTATTATTAAAGTGTACAGTGGCTCATGCCTCACATAGAAGTTGTTTTCTATGTGTGTGCCAGCCAGTTGTCAATGTCAGTATTTCTCCTCTAATAGAGTGTTCCAATTGTTCCCTGTTGGTTGAGCCTTGTCCTCAGCGGTAAGTCTTTCACATTTGCTCTCTGCTTCCCTTCTTCCGGCTGTTATTCACTCTTTCAGCTACACCGGCTCCGTCCTCCCAAATCACAGGCATTCTGGTGAAAGGCGCAGATAAGAGCTCTACAAGTCCATTTAGGAAAATGTGTTTGTGTCTCTGTGAATGTTTGAGCTTGTATCTGTCCATCTGAGTTTATAATAGGCATGAGGGCTATCTACAAGTCACCTAATTTCAAATCCCTGGGCCTGTGTGTGTATCAGAGATAGAGATGTATAGTTTGAGAGAGTATATCTATCTGAGTTTGTGACTGTGTAACTGATATTGAGTGGTACTTATCTAAACATTGTCTGAGGTAATTGGCTCTTGTGCCGTGTAGAATCCTCATCCTCACATCGCAGCCCTGATCGGACACATTAAACCATAATCACTCCATTCAGCATTTCAGTTCATTATCTACGAGCTTGAGACTCAACTGGTGCTTTTCCATCAGGGCTCCTATTGGAAAATCACAACCGCCACTGAGCTCCTTCATCCTTTCTCTGTCACATTTTCCTGTCACATGTCTGTTTAAAGATTGTGACTCATCTGCCAAAGAGGAGGCTAACCAAAAAAAGCAATAACTAAAGAGCGTCTCGGGATGAGATCACACCAGCCGCGACATGTGTGGAAACCTTCTGCCTCCTTACTACCAGTGCCCTTGCTCGGACCCCACCCATCTTCGAACACGGCCTTTATTTGATCTCATAAAGTTGACTGTGTCTTTTGCGATTTTGACTGCATTATGATGACATATGAACACCTGGTAAAGTAGTCAAAGCCACCTTGGTGCCATTTTGCCACACAAACTCACATGGTCAAAATAAAACCAGGGTCGCTGTTGCGGAGCCGCTAATGATCATGTGAGCTTTTGGCTAAACAAGCTGAAACCAATTAAAGGGCCCATTGTTTCAGAGTCTCACTGTAGGCCTAGTCCACAGTTTTTTTTTTTAAACACACTGTGAAATTCAGAAATCCGATTTTAGAAACAATTGTCGGGCTGCCAACCCATCGGTTCAGAAAATGAAGTATACGTGCATCCATGGTTTCCAGAGATGAGTTTACGTCCTGTAGTCGAACAGCTCCCCAAACAATGAGGAACCCTAACTGTTTCAGTAAACTAAGCCATGCAGGATGCTCTTTCCCGCTAATTTAGAGGCTGCTTTAGTGGACTGATGCAAGCCTTAACAAAGACTCCCTAATTCCCAGAGGGTAAAAGTATTGAATATACTTACAAATCCTTGGTGCCAAGCTTACAAAGGCTATATTCTGATTATCAGAGTTTCTATTCTGGCTAAGCTGCTAATTGAGCATGTGTGACCTTCTTGGGTCAAGGCTGAATAAGGAATTAACTCTTCAAAAAGTAAAAGACGGAAACAGAAAACTGTTTGCGAGGTAATTTCAATGTCCATGTGCGTCCTCACTTCTGAATAAACAGTTTACAGCAGATTACTGCATTGAACTGGATTTGTGTGGAATGCCTCATAAGATGTGCTGTTAAGTTCCATTGCATTGCCATATCGCAGCAATAAACACTGTGCACATTTAACTTGAGCAGAACCTCTACAGAACAATAGAAAGTTATATGCAATGTCAAAAACATTTTTGGGAGTTGAAGTTAGGCAACTTGAGTATGGTTGAAATATAACACTTAGGTTTAAGCAATCAGAATGATAAGGTTTTATACAAAAATTGGGCCAAAAATTGCTAACATGCACAATTTATTATATATATATATATATATATATATATATATATATATATGAGTTGGTAATTGTGAACCAAGGTTGGTGGAGTTGAAGGACAAATATATTTCCCCATCCAAATTTGAATGCCAGTCTATCACTTGTTAATAGTCATGCTCCGTTTGGACGGAACTGCATCCCGCCACACTTAATGACCGCTTACAGAATAACGCAGAAGTTATGACACTGTGAGCGTGTGTGAAATCAAAGATGCTGCACTTTCTGTAATGAGGAAGAAATAAACAACTGATCAGTTGGAAAAGGAGAAAAAAAAAAGCACATCCATAATCTTCACCACTAGAGGCTGCCCTCTCTCTGTGCCAAACCAAGGCTAATGGCATCAGGATCAGTCCAGAAACATTAATGTTTCTGTGTGTTTATGTCACGGCACATTATGTGCAGCCAGCAAGGTTACCTTGTTTTTCCTCTGTCGGACTCAAAAGCTAAATATTAAGAAGTGTGAGACTGCACAAATGATATGCAGCAAATATGAAATCCTTCTGTGCAAGACATGTTTATCGCTCAGCAATTGTGATCAGTTAATACAGAGGTACTGCATGTAATAATGAAATTACGCAGTAACACAAACCACACATGTATAGCTATTATGTTCGCGTGACAGACGCAACATAAAAAGGGTTTTGACACAGAGCTGGAGTTCAGAGGTAAGCTGGAGGCGAAAGAGAGAGTCTCCAGAATGTGATTTGCAGTTGTGACTGAGGTGGAAAGATTACTTCTCCACTGTGATGCCAGAGGGGAGAAGAGTCCACAGCGGTGAGACTCAGGACAGAGCCGAGCCATGGCCAGTTGCACCACAGAGAAGGGAGGGACAGCGAAGCAGAAGCTGAGCGAGAGACTGCAGGGGGTTGAGTCAAAGATCTGGAGTCATGGGGGGGCGGGGGGTTGCATGTAGGCTCACAACAGCGTTTTGACTTGTGTGTGTGAGCAGCCACTAGGTGCCAGTGCCGTGCAGTTAGGAGGGGGGTTAAGTTTGAGAATTTATGAAGGCTGAAGACCAGCAAGGCTGCAGCATTCTGAGTGGATGCAGAAACACCAAGAAAGAGGAAGAGATGCCTTTGCTCGAACTATTAAAAGGGGGTGTCACGCCTGCTTTTGACACATGACTGGAAGTAGATTATAACAACTGAACTCAAAACGTGTGAAACATTGTGGAAATTATGCTGGCAAAGGTGGCCTCTCAGATTTGCCCACACATTGACAGTAAAAGGAGAAAAAGCACTGAGGAGTGTTACATATCCTGCTACATCTCCTGCTACAGATAATACCCTGTTGATCTACCGAGGGTTTGATAGTGTTTTGTAAAAATGTACCGTGGCACAGCTGCATAATACACACGATCAGTAATGGTCTTGGTCATCAGTGGTCTCCTACCAATCTTCTCCTTCCACATACACAAGAGAGCTGGAAAATAAGCAACAGAAATGTGTCATCCAGCATGACACAGCGTGTTCGTAATTTCTATGGCTGCCATGCTGTTTGGATTTCTCCCTAAATGGGATAATTAGCCAGCATTTGAAAGACAAGTGAGCAACAAAAGGGAGCATAGACAAAAGAAAAAGGGCCTCGCTCAAAACAGTTGTCTTTACCACAACATATCCACATTATGCAACAATGGCTATTGCAAATCAGAAACCAAGAATGTACACCTGAGTTTGAATCCATAGTTATCGTTACTCTGCATCACGCAAAGGCCAGCTTGATATGGGGAGTATGCAGCCTGTCTAATCATACATCTAAAATTGTCCTTAGATTTTGCAAAAGTTTATAGTCAGCTGCTGCGGAACACCTCAACAGACTCCTGGGTCGGTTCACCTTAAAGCATCCCACCTCTGGTTACCGATGCAGACCGTTTGGAGTACTTAGGCTATTTGTGGGGAAGCGGACTTCCGGACCAAGACCTTCTCCTCCTTGCACCAGTTACTGTGAACGATACGGTGAGCAACTTGAGAGACGGCATCGACTTGTTTCACGAGGAGCCAGTGGATACAAGCTCATTTTAAGATAATAGAAAGATACATTATAAGGCGATAAGAGGTGATGGGAGGTTGCATTTCAACCAATGCATTCCATCTCTTTTGTTATCCACACAGACTGTCTACCTGTATGCAACCAAAGCCTGCTCGAACGTGATTGGTCAATACTCCTGAAACCAGGATGCCTCCAATACCAACATCTTGGATTCATATGCGCAATCTATTCGTAGAGATTATAACTTTATTAGCACAGGTTTTTTTTAGACATCCGTCTCAGAGATCTCTGCCCAACACCATTAAGGTGAATTTAATTGAATTTGTGTCATGCCAATGTAGCGTGATTGCTGGTCGCAGATTTAATAAATCCTAATTAATTAATATCAAAATATGTAATGGTTATTAATAATTAAATTATGATTTATGAACCCATAAATTACTATAAAAGAATGATGATACTCAGTTTACGCAATAAGACACCGTTAGTTTAACTAACTAATTTAACATACGATTAAATCTAGTATCCATTAGATGTACTAACTACATGAATAAACTACTAAACAGAAAATAAATGAATACACGATTAAATAAACAAAGTTAATGGATGAATAAAGAACATGATGAAGAGTAAAGTGAATAACAATGAACCACACATAAATAAAAAGGATTGCATTTGATATATATTTTTACATTACATTTAGTTCAAAATATGTATTTGTTTGTTGAGCAGTTGAGTTTGAGAAGCACCTGGAAAGATTGTAAAGTAATATTATATTAGTTTTTAATTTAAATTTAATGTCATTCTTTAGGTCTAAAGCTAATCTGTTTGATTAATATTTCTCTGAAATACTATTTTATTATCTGACTTATTTATTTGGCCGAGAAACATCAAACTCATTTACAGAGAGAGATCGGGAATAGCAAACCACTCCCCTCTTAACAACTATCTTCTCTCTTTATTTGACCTTCTATGACTAAATTAATACTAGGTAATGTACACAGTCTACTTAACTATACATCATTTTTATAAACTTAGATGTTTCAAATTTAGAAATGTTGTCAACTTTGAGCTTGCTCAATAAATGTATAAAGACACACTATAATGAGTCAGTATGTGAGATGAGTTTTCATAGTTCATACAGTGTCACGATTGACCCCACGTCTTATCTTAAGTTCAACTTGAGAGTCTTACCACTTAGTGCCCTATTGGTCGTGAGAGCAGTTACTGATAGACGTTTATTAGTTAAGATTTTGTCAATGTTGTATTTATTATATATATTTTTTTATCATCTTTCTATTGATGTTTGCTACAACAAATCCAGGACCCTTGGATAGCATTTGATGGAACTATAAACAAAAAATAATCCCTGTGAAACACTTTAATAATAATATAAGGAAAAAAGGAGAGATGACATTTTAAATATAAGACATTCACATGTATTATGAAATAAATATGCCATAGAATATCTGACCTAAACAATGAATATGTCCCATCATATTATCAATCCAACTGGTACTTAAAAAATGTTGCCACACTTCCCTTTCCAAAAATTGACCACCGATTGGTTGGACAGCACAATCAAAGATTTATGAGCTTGGGATATGTGGCCGATCCAATTGCATGTAATCTGCTTAATAGCTGTAATATCTGTTGTTTGAATAAACGCTTGGTGCGTTTGGGGCCTGTCTGATGAGTCATAACAAAGATAAAGCACCCAATGTCACCCAGGGGCACAGGCCCCAGATGAAGAATTAGAGCGTTATTAAAGGACGGCATCCGAAAATAGGCTAATTCGTAGCGCAATAAAACAATCAGAGATGTTTACCTTGAGACTCGTGTTACAATCTCTCATTATAGCTGCAGCCACTGCTCAGTTGATAAATTATTCCACTGAGAGGAGGCGATCTGGTGACTCTTCATGGCCACTATTGATTAGGCTTGGGAGGGAGATGTTGTCAATGAAACAGCCCCTGATGGAGAGTACACTTCCCTGGACAGAAGATTGCGTGCGTGTGCATTTGTATTCGTATGCGAGATTCGCTGTAGACAACGGACTAATTTATATGTAGCAGGATTCTTCCCAGCCAATCAAAATCAGTGGTCATTACTGTCGACCCTGTCAGATACACTATACCGTAGCATGCTTCACACACAATCCAATTTAGTCACAACAAAATATGTCTGGGCGCAGGGATATCAAGACACGTTGAGTGGGATGATATGAAAATTGTTGTTCTACAATATTACATAACCTATTGTTTTTGTCACTCTGTCCCCCTACAAGACACACACACACACACACACACACACACACAAACAAACCACTCAACCTCACTTATATTCCCCTGGGTCATGCACACAACTTTAATGCAACGTGAGTGTGCTTAGATGTGTGTTTTTTTTTTTTTGTACCTTGATATCTCTGTTGGCCTTAGGAAATTGTGGAAATGAACTCGGTGGCTGGAAGCATTACCATAGAGATGACGTTTGGTAATGCAGAGTGAGGGGGCATGCAGGCCAGCGAGTTGCAGAGCTGATTAGAGCCTTTTGCTTTTCTAATTTGTATTACTCCACTTACACGTTCTCACTTTATCTAAAACACGCCATTTGTGTCCGTCCGTGGTGACAAACCTCTGTCTCTCTCTTTTTTTTAATCTCCTCTCTCTCTCTCTCCGTTTCCCTTGTTTTCTTATTTGTTCACACACAGCCGCCACAGTGCTACGAGGAGCCCCCGACAAGCAGTTCCAAACTCTGTTCCTGACACACTCTCATGCCATCACACTGACAGCAGAGCGGCACTTTCCACAACTTGATAGAGGACAACAGACTACAACTGGGGGTTATCTTCCCTTACTTGGCACAACAATCAAGAGGCAGAGCAGTTGGGCCATCTTCTATTCTAACAAATGCAGCCAATTTAACACGCAGGACAATTGAATAAAGTGCCGACAGCTTTTAGAATTTTACGATGCCGCAATAGTGATTGTCAACTGTGAAATTTACACCAAAAAGTAAAGCACAAAACAGGAACTAGCTTTGGAACTTGACAGAAGACCTTGATGTATTTATTTGTATGGGTGTACTTAAGCAAGTGTTTGGCTGTGTATCCGTCTATACAAGCTGTGCATCCATCACTAAAACCAACATCCTTCAACTACCAATGTACTTATCAAGGCCTGCTGTATTTTCTGCCTCCTTGATACATAAAAGATACATTAAAGAGTCTCATCACACGTTTTTAGTCTTATCATCTTGTATTTGATCAGCAGTAATGGGCCAAGAAAGCATGGCAGTCTTTGTATTCTTTCCTTTTTACAGTGTAATTACAGATTGATATTGACTGACATGAAGGCTCAATTTAAATCTTAATAGGTTATCTGGTATTCTGTCTATCACTGTGCTATGACTAACGGTAGTTGTAGTTGTTTTTGGAGTCCAATCTTAAAAAGCAGGCTCTGGAAATCACTTCACAGAGGTAGTAATTAACTGCTTAGTATGGCCTTGCAGAGGTGAGTGTGGGCGTATCCTCAGTGTAGCACACTTCATACAGTTGACAAATGGCTTCAAGCTGGCATCTATTTATGAATTGATATTGTTATTGTGAATAATTTATGAATGGTAAAATGTACAGCACACGGAAATGCAGGGCATAGTGATAGGGAGAGAAGGATGTAGAAGGGGAAGAGTTAAGACAGATAGTAGTCCAGAGGGGACACAACATTACAAGTGCTGCCACCCTGCAGTTCCCTGCTGCAGCAGTAGTTCATTAATCAATACTAAAAACATCGAGCCACTAATTCAGGGTTTAGCCCTGGTCCACAAATTACTCCATGCGGTTTTCCTTCTGTGAAAAAGAGGGAGGCAGCTGAAGCCGTTTTTGGAGGACTGGCATTGTTAGCTACACCCTATGATGCAACTCCATCTCATTCTTATGCTTAGGGTTTCATGCTTTATGCTGCACATTCTCATTTTTCACCCTCCAGTCTACTATTGATTCACTGGCTGCTGCACATGCAAGTGATTTTTTTTCAGCCGAGCACGACTGCACACCAGCATCACCGGCTAAACTAATCAAATACGCAAAATCATTGTCCTCGTTTCTGGTTGCTTCTTAAAGCATAATTTATGAGAAATAGAATTTTTGAACTTCATAAAGGTAAAGGTTGGCTTGAGAGAGATAAATTGAGTGTCGGGTTTTCGGGTGTAATGGTCTCTAAGTCTCTAAGTGGAGAAATGAAGAGGCTGTTTAATCAATAACACATACACTTTCATTTTAAGGATGAATTAGGCCTTTAGTGGAACACGACAATGTGAAACTACTTCAGCAGGACTACAGTTGGCAAACACTTAAACAGGAGCAGCAATGGTTAAGAGAACACTTAAGAAACATAGGCTCTCCCTGAGGAGTCATAGAAGTAGTTGTAAAGTTGCACTGTGTCCCGAACCACCTCCTAGAATTGTCTTTCTGATTAAGGTTCAGGAAGGAACTACATTCTGGAAAAAGGGGTATTTCTCAAGTGTGCTTGTTGTCTGTCTTCAACATAACATACAACATAATCCATGTTTGTGTCGATATTGGCTGACAGGCAAACATTGTTTTTTAATGTATGTGCCAGAACAAGCTTGATCATTACCAAAGACTTTTACAAGTTAGAATCATGATCCTTGCCTTATCATGTAATCAAAACGTAAAAGAAACAATACATGGTCAAATTCAAATGATCAGGAAAATAATTCAGATATGTGCAAAATGCCAACAAACATCCACACGTAATGAAGATACTGGGAATTATCTCAATTCGGTCTCACAAATGTGCTAAATTTGAATTTCAAAGCATCAATAGCAAACAGCTATTTACTATGTAAAGATATAGTTGAGCAATTTCTACCTGAGCAGATTATAAAGTCGCTCGCCCTCATTATGTGTTGTACTCCACGCTTCGTTGTGCTTCGTTTACATAGCAGGGCCCCAGCTGTGCATTTTAGTGCACGTGAGTCTCCCCGTTGCGCCCCACTGGCTTAGCTAATGGCCGCCGCTAATAAGGCTGATGATCTGCCATAGATCCATCACGGAATGAAACATTGTCTTTTGATGTTGAATAAAGATGTGAAATTACTTTCGGTATACAGACTCTACTGACAGCAATTCCCATTCCTTGGATCCATTCACTCTGCGGCATGTATCAACAATTTTCTTCAGCTTAGCTCTTTTAGCTTAGCCTTTTCTCTTTCCATTTATTTTCCTATTGCTTTTCCTTCTCAAGCCTTATCGCCGCCTACCAATCCATCTCTCTCTCTCTCTCTTTCTGTCTCTCTCTCTCCAGTCAAACAGCAGGTAGTCGGCTCTAAGCCCCTCTGACATTAGATGATATTAGGCTAGGGTCTATTAGGTCCTGCCTTGCCATGTGAGTTATTGAGCAGAGAGCGACAGCCTCGGGAGTGATCGCGCTCGTCTATGCATGTGCACTGATTCACACAAGCAAACACATACCCACACAAAGGTAAACACAAACCCACGGGAATGGCTGAGCGCACACACGCAAAGCCTCAGCAATCTCCCAAACGTGCTCACCTTATGTCTTCTAAGTCTAAAAAAAAATAATGGAGGAATCACTGAGGGTTTAAGAACCTCCTCTGAATAACAATTCTATTTGTATAGCGCTTTAAAAAGGTACTCAGTGGCACATTACATGGAAGAAGAAAAAACAAAACAATATAAGCAATAACGATACAAACAAGGCAGAGAGATGATATGAAAACAGTGAGTTCCAGTGGGAGGGGCAAGCAATAGAAAAGCCCCCCCCCCCCCCCCAGGGGCTGCTGGTAAGGCAGCCCAGTCGACAGGAAGAAATATTGGCATTGGAAGTTGTTGATTCTCCAAGCTACGGGTACGTTGAACGTCAGTGTTTTTGCATTCGGTCGGAGCAAGTGAAGTAGTGGTATGATAACGAGTACAACAAGCGAGAAAGTCCAAAAACAGGCAGGTGGGAGGGGCAGTGGATTGGTCGAACAAACACAGGACTTTCACCCAGGAAAAAAAGAAAGGAAAAAAAAAAGAATGATATTACCTGTCTTTGAGACCCCATTTACTCCTGGTATTGACATTCAAACTGAATCTGGATTTGTTACAGTATGTAGACAGTGACGTCTCATCAAGGGGCTTTGCTTTTACATGTTGGTCTGAATAAGCTTTCCTGTGATGTAGCTCTACTTATTTTTACTTTGCCAAGGAAGCGGTCGTCTATCTTTTTCCGAGGCTGCACTGTAAAGAGCGCATTAACACCTGGCTGAGAGCCAACCAACTCCACATGTGGTCTTGGACTTTCAGTAGCACCCCTATCACAATACATTCTCTATATACAGCTGCATTAACACGCTTTTTCCTTCCACATGATATCCAGAAACAGGTGTTGCAGGCTGAGGTAGTTGAAATAATTTATTTCATCATATATATATATATATATAAAATAATAATAATATGGAACACTATTATCTGAGGTATCTGAACAAGCAACCATGTCATTGAAAAGTTTTTTGGAAACTACTTAAGAAACACATTCACAAATCTGCCCCACACTCCCACACACACAAATCAAAAAAAGTTAAACACTTAATTCAATGTTGGGAGCTTAAAAAAAAAAAGGCACAAGCAGAGGACTTATTTTAGGAAGTGAATGACAAACATGCTGGTAATCAACCTTGAGTAGTTTAACCCTTCCCCTCAACAGTCTGGCTCACTGTCTCACGGCTACTAATGATGTGGGAAGAAATTGCCTTATAATGCTTGTTGACTATTACTACCCAGTAGTAGCTATACCGTGTGTGCACAAAGGAGATACTTACTGGAAATTACAGCGAAACATCGTAATGTGGGTGTGTTTATGCCTTTGAGCATTGTGGGATGCCAGATTCACAAATTATTCATGTTGCGGTGTCGTCTTAGTTTGAGAGGTGAGCGGTGATGAGGGGTTAGCGCAGATTGACTGTCAAAAGCAGTTTTGTCTCTTTTTTTCCCTCGCCGTATCTTTTCCTTTTTGTGAAAAGTGTCTTCGGTATCAGAGTGACAACAGTGGCAGCATCACCTTCACAAAGCAGGTGAAGCTTCTCTTCTCTACTCCTTCTCTCCCACTGCCTCTGATGTGTCACAGCCCAAACTTCTAACACTCGTTCAATGCGGTGAATTCCTGCCCCGTGCATCTGTTTGAAGGGGAGGGCAAAGCTCAAGTGCCTGTCCATCAAAAGATGAACATGCAAGCGTGAGTAAGAAAAAGGAGTGATTCCTGCAGGTGTGTGATGAAATATTTATCCTAAGCAACTTCATTCAATTTCTCTTTTAAATAAATAGATACACATGTGATATTTATCTATATAATAACAGGGCATGTTCATTATTATGGAATGACGGCAAATTGTTAGATATAGAACACAAATCTGGGCAGGGACTGTGCTATTGCAGCTGGTCTTGGGTCCCTATGCCAATGTGTCGGATACCCAAGTGGATCCAAGCAGACTTGCTATCCGCTCTGATCATGTGGTGATTGCAGGAAATTAAAGTGTTTTACTAGGTGAGACAGCGGGTGTGAGCAGAGAAGTGCACGGAAAGATGATATGTATTGCTACAGCTTGTTAGGTGGTGATGCAACATGCTGCTGTCAGTGTTTGTTAGGACATGTTCAGGGTTCGTTATTGTTGGTTCTGTTTGGCTCAGGTGCCCTTTAAAAAAAAAGAAAGAAGATAATTCATGCATGTCTGATTCAGATGAGTTTTCCAAAGACCCTAATAGCAGATCAGGTGGAAAGACCTTTACTGTGGGCACTTTAAAAGTTAAAATTGGCCTGGGAGGAATGAGCCTTTTGTTATTTTTCCTACACTATCTGCTTCAAATGGTTCACATTGTACAACATACCGTAAAGTATGTGACTGGTTATTTGTTTCTTTCCAATGAATCGCCACCATGGAATGCTGCCGGTCTGATATTTTCTCAAGTCAAGCCAAGTTTATTCCTCATATAGTGCATGCCATATACTGTGTGTGTGGGTGTGTGTGTGTGTGTGTGTGTGTGTGTGTGTGTGTGTGTGCGCGCGTGTGTAATTCATTTGACAGGACCAAACAAGTACTCTTCAAGACATATGTGTATCTACATGCTTCTATGATTGGCAAGCTGTTAATTATACATAAAAGAGCACAAATTGATCACGGACTGTAAGTAAGAAGGAGGGGATTGTAGGAGTTTGTTTCATCAAACTGATTTGATAATTGGATGTAGAGGCTGGTATGCTTTTAAATATCTGAAGGATATAAAGTGCTGTCAAAGAGACTAAAACGATAGCTTGTATTTAGCCTGCATCCACTGTCAGTTCAGGGAAACTACACATACTGTTGGCTGGACTTTGTTTTCCTATCTTTACATTAACACATGTAACTTGATCACACAAACAGATACTTGCATAACATTGCATAATTCAGTAATTTAATGATAGCAATTTACAACATTAATTCCCGTTCTGCCTCAAGAGGCTGAGCGAAGTGAGATCAATTTATAACAAAATGTATGCAATCCAGTCATACACCACAGGTAATATTTCATGCTGAAACACTACCTGTGAAGCTGTCACTCAAATCATACAATTCATCTTAATCATCTAATATTTCACTTTGAGCTGCTGGTGCAGGGGAGTAGGGTGTGTGTGTGTGTGTGTGTGTGTGTGTGTGTGTGTGTGTGTTCAGAGAGAAGGAATCAGCAGACAGCAGAGGTGAGAGAATGAAAGGCATTCGGGGCTGTGGTATATATGGGTTGCATCTGCATATCAAAAGGCGGCATTGAGCGACGTGGAGGAAATTAAGAGAATAAAAACTATAACATATTGCTATACATGTATAGAATGTATGAATATACCGAGGGGGATGTGGGATCATCAAGTCATTCAGAGGACAAAGCTACTGTTCTTTTGACAAATGACACCGTGGATTTGAAAAGCAGAATGAGCACTTTGGAGATATGACATGCAGTAATACACATGTTTAATTAGAGGCACTGGGAGTCAAGTATAATACCCCAGTGTGCTTGGCTTGTCTGGTTAGACTTAGAGTGATGAATAGCTCAGGAAATATGTGACTTTCAAAATGTTAAGTGAAATAAATTTGATCAAGCCCATAATATACAGATAGAAACGGAAGGGTGATGCATACAAAATACCTTCTGGTGAAGTTTTTTGCGTTTCCCCTCCCAGTTTGACATTTAGTTAAATCATGAATTCAGGGAATAACTTGCCTTTCTTCCTATGTTCTTTTCTCGTACCCTCTGCAATAACTGCTGATCTGTGAACAGTAAGTCGGACTGCATTCATGCTTTTTGCGTTTCAGATGCACTCTGCACCTTCAGACAGTGTTATTTATCTGAAGAGGCACATCGAGGGGGAAGTGCACTTTGTCTGTCATCTGCACGTAATCAGTGAAGTGTGCCTCCATCTGCAGGGAGCGTGATAAGTGCGATGAAGTATGCATCTCGCAATTAGCATGGAAATGTTTCTAGCTCCAAGGAAAAACAGGTGCAAATTGCACAGGTGTAATAAAACAGAGGCTCAGGTGGTGGAGAGAAAATGTTTTTTTGTCAGCTGTATTATACAGAAATCATGCAGCAGACAGTGTAAGTGCACCACAAGAAAACTGATGAGAGGTAGCAGCACTGATTTACCTTCTTAGGAAGATAAATACCCACAATGCCTGACCAATTTATGAAGCCAGACAACGGAAGGGTCGCAGCATTTCGATGTAGATTGGGGATCCACAGCCAATCCAAACACCGGATTGCATCTTTGGAGTCGTGATACACAATGACAGTCTGTCAAAGACACACTATTTATAATTTCCATGTGCATGTTTGGAACTGAGAGTCGAGAGCAGAGGGAGAAGGGAGTTGGCAACACATGGGTTGGACTGGAAGAGATGCTGCGTGTGGACTGAGACCTCGCCAACAAGTTCCAGGCTGGACTAAAGTGGGCCAATCCCTTGAATGCGAAAATTTGAAAACTTAAGCACTGGTGGCTTCTTCCGCTACATTTTACGAGCCGATATATTTTCGATCTTTTTGGGGGAAATGTTTTAAAACCCCCAAGAGCCGAAACATGTCTGTCGATGAACAATGAAATGAACGGTTTAGTTTTTTTCCCCAGCGCGCAATGTCGATGTGCTTTTCCACCCACACAAAGATGCTCAGATCTTTCATTGCTTTTCTAGTGTGTCTCAGGGCTGCCGAGGTGTTTGACTAGTTCAAACATGCCGTGTGTATATTGCCCCGCTGGAGCCCTGGATTGAGTGCAAATCCCCTTACTGGCCGTAGTTTGATGTAACCCGGTGTGTAGCACTGGTTTCGGGAAGCAGAAGACCCACCGGGGTTTCCACTGTTTGAAGGCAAATAGATCAAGACTGTCATCTTCCCTTGGTTTCAAAATACTCAAACTGTGCTTTTGTTTTGCCCGTCAAACTGTGCCCTGTTTGGTGCATTAAAGGTTAGTCTCCAACTGGTTTAGCCTCTTGAACCTTTGGGAAACATGATGCTCTTAGTCCTTTCCCATATTAGCCTGTAGACGTGTCATTTGTACACATTCTCTTAAAATGGCTTCTAAGCCCCCAACAGCTCGTAGCTCTTTTAGTGATCATAGTTAGTAATCCCCCTTTAGATATATATATATATATATATATATATATATATATATATATATATATATATATATATATATAGAGAGATAGATACTTTATTAATCCCCAAGGGGAAATTTATTGTCATAGTAGCACCCAACACTTTACAGACACCAAATGGAATAGACTAAATAAACTAAACACACAAAATAAAATAAAATATAAGAACAGGGATGACTGAAAAATAAAATAATATATATATATAAAATATATATACACAATAGAATACAAATACCTGTGCAGTGTGTATTAAGGAAATGCCATTAAATTAAATGTAAAATGTGCAAAATATACATTCATTTAAGTTTAAACAGAGTGTGCATAATGCAAAGTATGTGTAGTGTATATGAAGTGTAAATCAACATAAATAATATATTAAAATAATTTAAATGCTATTGCTCTTTACGTCAACCCTAGCTCCAACGTGTCCCACCGTACAACATGCGGTTCTTCAGTTCACACCCATACAAAGACAAGTCAGAGAGGTAAATGGTAAACGGTAAATGGACCTGTACTTGTATAGCGCTATTCTAGTCTTCCAACCACTCAAAGCGCTTTAACACTACATGTCATTATTCACCCATTCACACCCATTCATACAGGAGCTACCATGCAAGGTGCCCCCTGCCCATCAGGACTAACTAACCTTCATACACCGTAGGCACAGCTAAGGGAGACATTTGGTGTTAAGTGTCTTGCCCAAGGACACATCGACATGGACTAGTGGAGCCGGGGATCAAACCGCCGATCCTCTGATTGAAGGATGGCCCTGCTCACCACTGAGCCACAGTCGCCCCTGAGGTGCTGCTGTAAAGCTCTGCCAAATGGTTGAAATCTCTCTAATGCATGTAAAAACACGTGTGCCAGTGTTTCCATCGCAATACTATTTTATTCTTTGAGAAAGATGTGTGTTTATTGGCCATCTTTTAAAAACAACTCAATACATCCAGCAGCATGTAGTAGCTTTTGTTTTTTTTATAGTTTAGAGCACCCGCATCCCAAAGCCATCTTCAAGGACAGATGCAGACACAATTGTGCATTAGCAAATAAATTCAACTTAATGCCATCTAAAACGGCTTCATCTGACATACATTCATATTCAGAATGAAATAATATAAAGGCAGAAGTGCCTTTTTCATGGACCTTTCAACATTAAACGCTACTTTGAAGAACTATGTGAAATTACTACACCTGGAATATATATAATTTCTGACAGAAGACTTCACAAAAGCAGCTTTCCAATAGATCCAAAGAGTGATCTTAGTCACTCGCATTCCTTTTTTGTGTAGCTCCTTTGAATACAAAATGTGTACTTCTTATGATAACGGTCTTGGTGCAGCACTGTAGACATGGAAAACACCCTGAACAAGTCTCCATACACAACTTAAAATAACATGCATCTGTATCTTAAACTATCCTTTTTTTTTCAAATCATTATTAACACAAATGTATAAAAGATAAACAAACTGTTCACTTGTTTTGCGATGTAAGTTGCTTCCAGTGTGCCCTGTATGCTGCAGAAATCTGGAATCACAACAATATACGTTACAAAAGGACCCCGAGGACTTATGTTTAACCAAGCACAACTATTGTGACCCGCAGGGCAGAACAGATGAAAAGCATTTCATGGTTACTTGAAAAGGTCTAGACGTATAGTATGTGTGTGTGACTGTGTGTGTGTGTGTGTGTGTGTGTGTGTGTGTGTGTGCGTGAGAGCAAATAAAAGACAGATGCAGAAAAAGCAAGATATAGCCCGAGTGTGTTTTGTGTGTGCACTGTTTGTGCATAGATAAACCCTCATCATCTCTCTGTGATTACAGGAGCATTTCACCACAAACAGCATGTGACTTATCAGAGTGAGCCAGGTTTTCAGAGGGCTGTCAGTTTAGGGAGAACTGCAATGGGATAAGTCTCAATCCTCACTCAACCGTCACTTTCTCATCCCCTTCTCACTCTCCCTTCCACACATGCATGCACACACACGCAGACACAGACACACACAGACACACACAAACACACACACACACACACACACACACACACATCTGTGCAAACACAGATGCAGCATCCCAGCAGCAAAACCCTGATGACTGATTCTCCCCCGAGCTCACAAGCTTCCTTCTTTCCTCCAAACGAAAGCTGATAAAAGACGACCGATACTCCCGATCATGTGTCTTTGGAGACGCGGAAATATGTGAACAGTTAAGATGTGAAACAACAGGTCTCAAAGGAAGATTGTCGGTGTAATCTACACCAGCAGAAATAATAAAATAATGCTTTAGACAAAAAGACACAAGAAAAATAATTCATGAGAATATTCTGAATTAAATACAATATGCTGTATGGACAGAAACATTATGAAAATGTAGATCATTGTGCATCTGTAAATGTGTGAACTTGTACACTAGTTACCGGAAGGTCATTTGGAATATCTGTCCCAAGTTGACTTGCTGGGTTTTGTTGTTGTATCCCTGTAGCATCTCAGCAAACAGGGTGTCATTAAAGTGCACATCCTGCCTTGGGCATTTTGGTCCCTCACAGTTGTCTGACAGCAAAAGGCAAGAGCGCCCATCCCCTGCCAGTTTGTACTCCTGCACACACCTAAGGAGGAGGGGAAAGCTGTCAATGCAACGGGCAATATGTAATACATGAGAAACAATATACACTTGAGGTGAAAGGATACAAATGTATAGTTGCTGGCAAGAACATTAGAAGATGTAATGAAAGAGATCAGTGCGACGGACACTGTATGAACGATTGATGTTTACATTTTAAAAAACTACCAGGAACAGAAAAATACCAAGCCACAATCTTAGCCCTCTTCTGTAGCACTTACCACCGATCCATGGACAGCACCCACCCAGCCATATATAGATGTTATTAACGTGATATATATATATATATATGTCCAGGCTGTGCAAAAGCAAGGTTACTACTTCTTTTAAAAAAAACATTTTAAACAATATGGCTCATATCTTTGGCCAAAATGTCTTTTAAATGATAGAAGCAGTGAACTTGCCATTATCATTCTAAAGATGTGGTGACAAGCACTCTGCTGGATACACAATCCAAATGAGGCAGAATTCAGCCGACTGAGCGATCAGTCACAAATTATCATATCTCCTGCATTTATTTATCTGCACGATCCTCCCTTCCAGACGAGGTGGAGTATCTGCTGCTGATGACAGGTGCTGACGTTTGGGCTGCTGCAGCTGATCAGGTCTCAGCGCCACAAGTGAGAAAGAGGACTCTGGTGTGCAGCGGTGTCTTCCCGTTTGCATGAAGGCAATGCCACTTCTCTGTCTTTCGACCAAAGGTTTGCTCTACCAGGCCATGACTACTCCATGCAGTATACTGCATTAATGCCGTCTCTTTATTCATATATTATTTCAACAGTTTTATAATCAATCACGGCTTGACCCATGCCGTTTGGATTTTTCTACACTACAGTGTTATTTGTAGAACAATCTCCACACAAAGATGACAGATGCGATGAGAGAGAGAAAAATAAGCTAAGAAGCTTTGCACTGTGAAGTTCCAGTGACAGGAAAGGCACAAACAGCCTGAACCCAGTGATCCATTCAGCTCAGTGTCTACAGTATAAAAGGGTTATTGGTATAATGGTGTGGAACATGATTTCTTGCCAAACATTAGTAACAAAAAGAAAACTGGCAACTGTTGGAATGCCAAGCTTCCTGGCCCTTATGGCCCACAGTATAACCTTTTTCAAACGGGTAACTCCCTGGAGACAATTCCAAGTGACACAATCTAGTGTCAGTCTAGCTCGGTGGAACATGGGCGGGGTGAGGAAGAGGGCCTTTCCACAGTGAATGCATCTCTGGATATGCAGTGAATGCATCTCTGGATATGCAGTGAATGTATCTCTGGATATGCAGTGAATGTATCTCTAGATATGCAGTGAATGTGCGAGTGGTAAAGTCGGCGTAGTTCAAGAATCAGGTTTAATCACAGATGCACCTTTTGAATATCTGCCACTGGACCATTCAAGCTCATTTAAACTTGAAACATGTAAACACAAAAGGATTCATAAAAGCTTGCCACCAGAGTTGAACAGCCAAGGAATACCGCAAACATTGTGACTTGTGGACTAGTTGATATTGTAAAAGGTAATATATTCAAACAATACTTCCTCATATGTAATCTTTGGCTAATGTCTTTCATCACATATAGTGACATATCATCATTTGATATTACACACTGGTTATTTTTTCGATTTGCATATCGTATTTCCTTCATGTGGGTATTTGCCTGAGGAAGACTTTCTTAATATAACGGAAATATTACTCAAAAAGCCAATTTCATGAGGAAGCTTTATATCCACCCTGCAGACACCTTTAAATGTATTTACTGTTAGTTATTCTCACCCACAAAGCATGAGTACGTTGCTGGAACCAGGGTCATCTTCAAGGGGCACGACCTGCTGGAGACACAGCTGTTCACAGCCTCCATTGAAGCCATCCGTGCAGTCAATGCCCCTAGAGTAGTCATAGCAACCTGAGCCATCCTTCATTGGCCTCAGCCCCTCGGGACACTGCAAGAAAAGAGAGAGAAAGGAGGAGAGGTGGTGGGAGGGAGATGTGGAGACAGGGTGAGGAGGAAGGCATAAATTAGGAAGAGAGTGAGACGCAGAGGTCAGCGTGTGCATGTTAATCAGGATGAGGCGGCACCGAGGAGGCAAAGACAGTGAGATCATTGGAAACATGAGAGAGGAGAATCGGGCGGCGGGCTATTTAGGAATTCAAAGATAGAAGAATGAAAGATGGCACATATTTTATTTGGTAGGAAACAGAAGTCTTTATGTGATTAAACTGCAAAACAGGCATCATCGAATCATACTCAGAGCTCATCTCTCTATTTGAGGCCTGTGCAGGTTTTTAATATTAGGCACAGAAAGAGTTTTCAGAAGAGACATGAGATGTCGACACCGTCCCCAACAAGGAGCGATGAAAAGGAATTTAGTCTGTGAGAAATTGTCCTTTCCAAATTGGAGAGAAAAATCATTTTCCTGCTGGCTCAGCTTATGTGTTAGAGGCAGATACAATGCTGTTTATCATTTCACATGATAATATTTATTTCTAAGGATTATTTATCCAATTAGCATATGACTTACAAAATGAAAACGTTTCAAGTTTTAAATACTCTACTGTGTATTACTGTGTATATTGTACTATGCATATACCTCATCACAGTGGTTTCATGATCCAAAGATACATATTTATTTTACGAAGCTAGTTTTTTGCAGGGTCAGCACACTCAACCTGTAAAGATATGATCAAAGATATTTTATTGACACTTACAAGAGCAACGAGTTTGGCTCAACGCTTCATCAAACTCATTTAGTGGTTTGATGGTATTTTATTGGTATTTTGACAGTATAATATTATAGGTATTGCTTTACTGTCAGAGGACCTCTAAATAAAGGGAAGTTAGCAGCACATTTGTGTGCCCTGCTGTATATCCTATCCTACTGAATCAGACATCAGCTGCAGGAAAACAGCACACTTATTATTCACTTGTTTGATGGCTACGACTATTAACAGTTTATATTCCTTGTAAAAATTATCATATTTGAATATTTGATGGCTTTTCTAACATTCAATTTACACTCTCAAAACATCAGCCACAAAAAAAAAAGTGTCATTTTGAACAACGAGCACATCACTTTTCTCAGAACTGCAAGTGCCGCGGTAATTTCTCCTTTGTCCGTGTTGATGGAACGCTTCTGTTGGGTTAAAATGAAGACTGAAGAGACGATTATGTTTCACAGTTTGCACAGCGCCGTTCACCACTTTCACTGACTCATCCGCGACTCCTCATGTTCTGTTCGTGCCTGTGTGGGATTGATTGGAGGTGTGTGAGGCAAGCTGACACAGGCCGTCTAGTAGGTGTTGGTGTATTTACAAAAATAAAGTAGGCCCGGCCATTGCTTAATGTTTGGACTGTTTAACAAGTACGTCGCATTTTTAAAGAAAAACAAGAAGTAGAGTCAGTGTTAAAGAGCTCAAGAAAAAAAGCATTTCCCTTGCTCTTCGTGGTCCAATGCCCTCAGAAATCAACCTGACTCGTAGCTGTAGCCACACACAGGTCGCTGATTGGTCCGTGCTCTAAAAACTACTTGAAGCCCGAGAAGAGGTATTTTCGTGTGATGTGCGATTGCACCGTTCGCGCACGATGTCGCAACTTCACGAGAATCCAGTTAACCGGGCCAATTAATGTAGATATTTCAGTGACAAGAAGGCCCGCGTCTTGCTGTTAATGGAATCCTGGCTGACTGACACACTGTAGACACAGACTCTGGCTTTTGCCACACTTAATCTGCTGTTGGCATTATATCAGCAAATTGTCAATATCTGCAGTCAATGTCCGCGTATCCCCCGGCATTATTCTGTGTGATTTATGATCAGTGGTTAATAGTTTTATTAGCCCATGTCACATGTCATAGACACCACTGAAATAAAGGCTCTGTAGTTGGACCTTCAGTCACACCAGACTGTGCCAAAAGACATAACAAATATGTGGGCTCAACAGGGTTCAAATGCCCTTGTAACAAAATAAACCCGACTAACGGATCTTTTGAATGTCAATACATCTTGTTCTGCGAGCTCCTGAGATCAGCAGTAAACACGGTTTTCCTTTGTAATAAACCATGGGTCAGGAAAGCGATTAAAGGCCTCATTCGGTGGGTTTTTCATAATCGTTATGTAATGCAGGACAGGACAATTAGGATGGAAATCAAGTCCGAAATTATGCGATGCCAAGTGAGAAAAACAGAGGATTGAGCCCGAGTTTACCAACATGAGAGATGTTTGGAACAGCATGAACAGGACAAGAAAGAAAAATAGAAAGATAAGTATGCCTGCATGAATGTCAGTTCTAATAAACACGAGTTCCAGTTCCTTTAAACACTTTTAACGCTACAGGAATTAAGTGGAGAAAAAAAACCATTGTAACAAATGTAATAACTGTGACAAAGTCTGTCTAGACCTGATAAAAGTGGTTATGGGTGCCTGAAACCTGTAGTGCATGCTTTGTCCACGGTTTTGCATCATCTCATCAGCAAATACAAAAGGGAAAGGACACCACTGCTAAATGTGAAATCTCCAAAGCATTGAATGCTCTCCGAGCAGCAGCTGCTCTACAGTCATCAAGGCTTTTGCCAAAAAACATCAAGCATAAGATTTGAATGCAGAAAGGGAACAATTCGATGAGCTGAGGATCACGTGTTTTGATATTTGGAAGACCCTCACACTCATGTCAGGCTTTAATTCATTGACTAATTTTCACCTCAAGGTTGATTCCCCAATATGGTATGCACTAACAATTGCCAAGGCAATTTCAGAATAGATATCTGCTGACAGGTCATGACTTTACCCAAAGAAGCACGATTGCACCACCAGTAATGCCTCAAACAACAGTAATCCAGGGGCTATTGTTTATTCTATTCATGAGATTTATTTCCTG
The DNA here is from genome assembly GCF_009769545.1 of Cyclopterus lumpus. Lineage (NCBI taxonomy): Eukaryota > Metazoa > Chordata > Actinopteri > Perciformes > Cyclopteridae > Cyclopterus > Cyclopterus lumpus. Next base: position 8,377,605 of record NC_046977.1, on the reverse strand, counting down.
TAATTAGCCTTTTTTTCTTATTAATTGCAAGATGTTGTTATCATATTAAGATCACATTCTGATAAGGCTGAATAAATACAGCTTTCCCAAATAGGGTACAAGGGGTTAATCTGGCAATAAGTTTACATCAGCGCTCTCTAGGCTGGAGGAACTTTACATAACAAACTAAGCAATCGCATATTTGATCTCAGAACACAGAAACAACTTTATTGACTTAGACGTTGTTACTGTAATTGATTGAAAACACATTAAAAAAACATTAGATTCTGGCAAATGAGTAATGAATAAATAAAATGCTTAAAAGAACTGGCAAAAGGATGCATTAGACCCTAGTGTTGCTGTGCGTTTGTGTGTTTTTGTGATTACAAATGTGCACATTCAATTAAATAACTATTAGATTGAATCTGATGGATTGGATGTTTACATTTTCTCTCTTTTACATCTGTATATCTGCTTTACATATAACACCGAGGGTCAAATGTGGATGTTTTCTCCTTGGCACAAACATTTTATGACACAAATTGTACCAGAGCGATGGCATTTCATTCCTCTATATGGGGTTGAAAAGACAAAGCAGGTTTGAAGACATTAAAGAATAATGCAAAAAGTATGCAAGGATTTTTAAAACTACACATACATCTTCTTACACATTATATACTGCAATAGATCACCCTTACAAATTGAAGTACACGCGTTCTGAATGATTGCTATTCATTTTCCTAATTACCCATTAGTGCCCTGAGCAATATCTATTGAGAACTCCGTCTCCTAATGATCTAGTCAAAGCGAAGATGCACAGATGTCTGTACTTAGTGGCCATTACAGATTTCAGAGCGAGAAGAGAAAGTGTGAAAAATCATTGATCAAGGACGTATACACTGAATGGCCCCTCTGCAGCATTCGGACTTAACACCATAACATGGCGAGGGAAATGCTGTAAAGTGTAAGGATAAGAAGGAATATTTTCAGTGATAAAAAAACAATATAAGGAAGATGTGTGCTGACTGTTTCCCAAAAAAATACACAGAACAAGAAAAAAGTCTGAGAAACAGCACAGCTCTAAATCACACTGACAGATGGGGGGGGGGGGGGGGGGGGGGGGGGGGGGGGGGCATCAAAAATACTCTAAAAGCACATTTGACAGCCTAATCTGGTTTAGAGGTGGCAGAGATGCATGCCCTGCAGTTCCAACTCAGCTAAAATGGGTTAAATTAGGCACAACAGTTGTATTGCTGCAAGATCAAAAAAAGTGTGAGGGTGCAATGCAGTCCCCCAGTGAGAAATAAGAAGTCTCAACCCAGCTGTTAGTTCCGTTTTTTCCCTTAAATTCATATTTCATACTTAATCTTCAGTGAGAAAACAGTTATTCCTCATCTATTGGGAATGGTTTTGCCCAAAGGCAAAAAAAACAAACAAAAAAAATAGCTATTTAAAATAGATTTAGCGTGTCTGCTTTTATTTTGATCCAGTTATTTTTTTTTTTTTTAATGTGCAAATGGTTTACATTTGCAAACATACAGTACATCTGGATAGATATACGCCAATCCACATTGCTTTGGTCTCTGTCACGCAGGCTTCCCTCTCTTCTGAACCTTTTTTGAACCTTCAGCACTCGTCTTCGCACGTCCGTACAGTGAAAATCTGCAATGTTGTGCTAATCAGCTGATGGGGATTCGTTTCTACACAGTGTTTTAAAGGGCCATGCTGTCTCCATTGCTCCAGCACCTTTCTTCAGTAGTGGCAGCATTACAGATGATTATGCAATACCCCTATGAGAGTGAAGGACAGCTTTGTTCTACGACTTAGGCGCTCTCCCCTCAGCTTGATTGCCAAAGGCAATTAAGAGCTGCTGTTATGAGCGTCCTTTGAAGACAAAGACAAGAGAGACGCGGTTTGTTAATGATGACTTGTGTTTGCTTATGTCAGGAAAGCAAATATAAAGAATATAAACACTTGTTGCAGCAGTAGTGTTGTCAAAGTAAAAAAAAGCTAACATATAAACAAATGCTTGGTCTTGAAAGAATGATTTTAGGACATTAAATCAATACATGTGGATATATTGTCTTTATGAAGAGAGACAGATATACAAATGCAGATTTTACTGAAGGTTATAGCAAAAATAGCGGCAACATATAGCAATTTACTGCAAAAGGCGAGCAAAAACACTTTGCTCAAAGAAAAACAGATTTGATCTGCTTTGCATGTCAAAAACCAGTCCACCTACGTCTCTTGAATTATTAAAAGGGAGAGGAAATGGAAATACTAATCTTGCGCTCAGTATATAACATGTTACTTGGGAATAAAGCCTGTGTGATTTAATACTCTTTCTTAATCAATTTGATATTTGCTTGGGTTTGGAACCAGATTGAATTGAATGAAATTGATTCGGATTGAAGAAAATGTCAAAGAAAATATTAAATATTGGACTCCCCCTATGAGTGTGTGTCCCCTATAGCTTCAGTTCACTGATGTTGCTCATACTGTTTTTTCAGCCATGCTGTCTTGAATAATCAGTGACAATAGATTGGATAAAAGTAATCTACCGAATATTATGCGTTTTAGTTTTACTGTTCAGTTGCAAATACTTCCCCTCCCTCTCAAGGCCTCGTACTAAACGGTATTTCTATTTTACACAGATCTTAACTCCCACCCCTTGTCGCATCTCTGCGGTGCACTAAATGACACACTTGATCCGGCGTTTAACCAACGGTGGCAGAGTGAAAAGATGAAAGAATTATTATAATTTGATTTAAACCATAAAGCGTTGAAATTCAATGGTAATGAGGTAAACTGAGAAGAGCAGCGGTGCAGGGGGGGGGGGGGAAGTCATCAGTTGTCAGACACACAGGGCTGTAGGGGGGGGGGGGGGGGGGGGGGGGGTACAGGGGGTGGTGGGTATAGAGGGGCTTTGGGGATGAGGCTTTTGCACACAACTTTTGTTTGGGTGGAGTTGCCATTTTTCCTCCCTGCTGACTCTTTATGCAAACCAGGAGCAACCGAGCAGAAATCTGGCTCCACACTGACAACTCATCATTTAATTCCTGACTTTTGGAGTGTGCAACACATTTTAATAAACTCTCGCATACTGGGACACAAGACAAGCGCCTTAAATTGAGATTGGAGACTCTCTGTTTTCTCTGAACTCTTCTAAACCACCGGAGTTTTGACAGGCCAAAAGTAAAAAAATGACATCTTTGCCAACCCTGCATCCAAACAACTGTACCAGAGATGTCCCAAAAGAGACATCAACTGATGAAAGATATGCCACTAATATTCTACCATCTGCTCAGCCTCTGAGTATGTCCATTAAGAAGACAGATATTGTAGCTGGATACAATAATGTGCCATCAAGAAAAACATTCTACCAATTACGGAAACCACGGAAACCGCAATAAATTGCAGTTGTCAAACTCAAACTTTAAAAATGGCAAGCTACCAGGCAACCAGGAAAAAACATGCTTACAGAGTTTTGAACTTCCCCAAGCAGCCTCAGGGGAGTTCACAGAGTGCATCAGCAATACCCCTCTCACACAAACACAGTGGATGACACGCTACATTGACCACAGGTTCAACGAGAATTTGACCGTTCATTCCACACCACTGGGTAAACGCTAGATTGTTGCTGTTCACACAACCCACATCTGCCCAATGCAGTTCCCTACACGGGTTTGTAGCAATTAAATCCAAATTTTAACTCCAGTTTCAAGCATATTTTTATATATATTTTTGAACAGATTCGTGGAGGAAATATTTCCTGTAGTGTTATAACTATGGTAACGTATTGTCAAGTTTGTGTCTGCTTTAGCAACAGAGGGTAGATTTGTAAAAAATAAATCAAAAGTTAAGGTTCTCCAATGGCAGACATCACTCCCATAATGTTTGGCATCAGTCCCATAATGTTTGGCATCAGTCCCATAATGTTTGGCATTACTCCCATAATGTTTGGCATTGGAGTATGTACGGAGACCGGTGTGGTATAACTTTCTGCAACAAAAGGGAATTGTATTGTGCATTATCATGCATCTAGCCAACAATAAGGCTTTTTACCTCTGTTCTCTAAAATGTGTCAATTTATGCAATTATAATATCAAGTCATAGATCTTTGGTTTTTAATGTTTTTTTAAAAATGTTCCTTACAATAACAAGAAATATTATCATTCATATAATAAAGATTTTGCAACATAATAATCTGACATTGTAATAACTCCTGTCTGTCTTCTTATACTACTGTATATTTTTATTATATTCTTTTTAAAAGATCATCATTTCAGTCAGACTACTATGTCTACTTATATATGTCACTAAATATAATATATTAACCTCATTTTAAATCAATTTAGTCACAATCAGTATACACTACTATCATACACCACTATTTCACGTGGGGGGGGAACACAAATAAGCATGAGCGTGGAAACAGCAGCGCGGGCTGTGATGGTAACAGCAGACAACAACAAACAGCTTTACCCAGCATATTGCTACTGTAACGTAGAACACGACCAACTGGTGTTTGATGAGCCAAGTGATGAAAAAAGGAAGGCGCCCATACAAAAACATTACCTTTCTGAAATCGCTAACCTGCATTTACAACAGCTGTTGTTTTTTATAAACTGAGGTCACCGAGCACAAGAATGAACCGCCTGTCCTCTTCTCCGGCTCAGCAGCAGCAGCGAGAAAGGAAACACAGGCAAACAAAAAGCAATGGAATAAGCAATGTCTCCATAACTTCAGCAGTGGATCAAACTAAAATATAATTCATTGCAAATGCATTTCAACTGTCTTAAGAGCGGCAGGCAGCCTTAAGGGACTGACTCTGATAATGGATTTTTAAGCCCTCCGTGTGGCATGTCGCTGCTCTGTGTTAGCACCCACTCTGACAGGGGTGTTTAAAATAACACAGACGGAAGAGAGTCAGAAAATAAAATAATACCACTGTGTCTGTGATCCTTAGTTAATCTTTGAAGACTAGAAGGCTTTGTCAGTCTTTTTGTCTGCGTATTAATCAGCGGCACATCCAGGTGTGAGACTGCTCTGAATACATTTTTTATCACTAACATTTATACTTTCTGAAAAGTGCGAGCTGAAACTAAATCTTTCCATGCGGACTATTAAGTGGGTTACGTATTCTCTTCACTTCATTTCAATTCCTGTCATTTCTTTGACATGGTTTTGCCTGCGCTAATGGTCAGCTGTGAGAAAAAGAAAATAGTGTGTTGTCCATGCGAGTTCGCTTACACGTGTGTGAAACCCTCTAATTAAATATGCCATAGTATGTCCAGGGGCTCGACGTTGGATAGAGTCTGATAAACAATCCATGGCTTATTAGCATATACTCATTCATATTTTATACACACTCTCTGCTACTTTCCACCTTTGGGTCTAATAAAGAGATTTCCTGTTCAATGTTAGTCTCCAGCCCCTGTATAGGATGCAAATGCTACTACCATACCAATTGTGAAAATACATAAAACATGCTTGGGACCACTGCTACAGGTGTCGTCATAATTATTTTACAGATATCAGCTATTTCACACGATGCAAATCAAGTACAAAGGAGACTATATTTGTATTTACAGTAATACAACAAACCCCCAAGAGCTATATCTTTAGTTTGAATAAATGCCAACATACTATGGAATGAGTTAAATTAGAAACAATATTTTAGTACGATTAGTACGTCTGCGGATATTATCATTAATTCAAATATTCCAACGTTAAAATGTTGTATTCAAGAAATTGGTGAGAAAATAATGCCACTAATATAGGCTAAGTAATTATTTACTTGGAAAATAGACTAAAGCTTTTCAACCTTTACGATATCACCACACAGTACACAAGGCATTAGATGACATTAGTTGGAGTGACACAGTGAACTATCGCTGTTCATGCATATTTTTTATAAATTATCCATGTTGAGGTGCTCGGTTGAAACACGAGAGGAACACCAAACAACTGCAGAGACCTAGGGTTATTATAATGTGCTGTCATATTATCAGCAACAGAATGATAAACATACTGTCAACAGTTTTGGGGCAAGAGGCAATTACCACTTTATGTAGACAAAGACATATCTTAGTCATAAATAACAGCTACAAGCTACTAAATATGTCAAGGGTGGAAATTGTCCTGGTTTTGATGAAAGATGGGGAGTGTGAGTCAGGTTTATTAATATGGACTAGTTGGCATGGTAACACAGTGGGAGGTAAATCGAGGAGGATGAGCTGCAAAGGGCATGTGAAGAAAAACTTCATCTGTACAGAAAATGCTGAAAATGTTCCAAGCGCTACAAAAGTATTTAGTTCCAAAGTCTATCAGCTCTGGACCGCGGTGTCAGGAATGCTAAACAATATTTGTGATGAGCGTCAGGCCAGCACAGTTTTCATGAATATTGAAAATATAAGGTTTAGAGGCCTTTCGTTATTTCAGTTAAAAGATAAAAGAAAAAAGAGAGGAAACCAGGACAATCGCCTTATCAGTGTTTGTCTTTGGTCGACACAAACAACGAAAAGACCAGTCAATTTATCGCCCTTTGCAAGCTCTTAATGAGCCAGCAACCATCCTCCAGCAATTGAGATGGCTCATCAATTGAATTACTTTACAACCTGGGCCCCGCCCCATGCTGTCCAAAGCCTTGCATCTGAAGTTTCCAGTCACCCTGCACTTACAATGCTGTTTACAATGTTACATTAAACTAAGGTTTATGAATTAAGAAGAATCTCCATCAATAAAGTTATGAAATACAGATAATAATTGTATCCAGAGAAGCATTCTACACATTATATTATTATCACTGATGCTGTTGTCACTGGGATAGTTACTATTTATCCATATTATATCGTGAATATGAGCCCCACTATTGTCTTCACAATTTATTCAAAGGGCAATTTCTGTCTTTTCCATGAATTATAGATTCCAAATGGTTAATAGATAACTGTAACAATGCCACATATACCTTAAACAGGCTAGAGCAGACAGTATCACGCTGTCAGAGTCCATCTACAATGGATTCAGGGGCACACACACCACAGCAGCGCGAGTCATAACTGCTTTCAACCATAGGCCCCATAGTGTCCATACATACACTAAAGAGTCTACGATCACAGCAAAGCATACTATTTGTGGCACATTAAATATTATAGATCGCTTGCAAATATCAAAAAAGCCATATTAGGATGGAGCAGATGGTATGCAAATTTAATGAGTGGCATTATCTTGGGAAAGAAACATTAAAAAACTAGGTGATTATGTAAATGAACGATTTTTAGAATACGTCCAATACTTAATCAGTCTTTTAGCTGCAGAGTCCTGCACTAACTACTGAGCAGCAGGAGCACTGATCATTATGTCACAGTGTAATCATAAGTTAGCAGCCTTTCTTTGTTGTTTTTGTCATTAACTATTCAGGCAATTGGCTATTGTTATGGGTCTCCTTATTCGGATTTCTCCATTTTCTAATGTGCCCAAAACCTTTGGGAAATTTTAGGTGGGCAGTTATTCCTCCTACATTACATGGGATGTGACATGCTTGACTGTAGCTCCTGTGTTGCTAGCCAGACTAAAGGCTTGAATCCTGCATTACTAGTGTGTCTATCTTCCGCTGTGCCTCTGAGCTCTGCTGGCTAGTCAGCTACAGCTCAGCACCAGTTCAGCAGGCTGGTGGATGAAAAGTGTCACATAAACGTTTGCGTTGATACAGTTAATGTAATTAGTCCTGGTTGAAACCATAAATTATACTATTCACTTACTATTTACAGCAAAAGCATGTCATCTGAAAACAAAACCAGTACGTGACCTCCGATTGCACTTACCATGCAGCCGGATGAGTCGAGCTGTCTGTCGGTCACACACTTAAAGTTCTTCTTGCAACCACCGTTATCTTTAGAGCAGTCTCGGACCGGCCCAAAAGATGCCAGAAGGTCCTCCACTGTCTCAAAGTAAGTAGACATCATGGCCTCCTCTCTGGAATAGAGGAAAACAAAGAAAATACCCTGTTCATATGTGTTCACAGTGTGAATAGGTGCACCAGTAGAAGTAATGACAAGTGAGAAGGATGCCTGAGCAGCTGAACATCCACGTGAAAAGCAGTCTGCCATAGCCTCGCTGTCTCTAGTGCAATTTAGAAGCTTCATGTGACGACATCTCTATGTGTTTGTGCCCTTCCAGCTACAATTCACGGTTTATTTTGAAAAATGTACAAGCACGAAAGAATAACAGAGCTGTTATTGAATACATCAAAGCATTCTTTATCAACGTGACAGGTTTCCTCTGTGAGCCGGAGCTTCATTTTGTGGCTGGCAGTACAAAGGCGAGCCTTACTAAACCCAATCCAATAGCAGTTCAAAACTGATGTACCTTAGGGCTTGTGTTGTGCTGGAACAGGCGGACAGCATTTTGAAAAACAGCTGTGGTAAAAGTTTCACTGGAGTGAATGTGCATGCAGGGGGTTTGTGCTGGTTCATGGGGGTTCATGTCTGGGACTAATCGGTGCATTGGTAATTGGACTTGTTTGTCACGGCGTGTTGACGTAGAGCCTCGGCAATCATCACTCTGCATCGACTAACTCTCAGGACTCATCCAAGGCCGAGGCGTGCCGGCCCCGCCCACACTGGCAGAGCACACAAATAATAATAATCACAGGCAACTGCATGCATACACTTTCAAACCTAAACAGAGGCAATATGAGGTCAAGTTAAAGTATTCCTCATTTCTTTTTAAACATCTTTTTAATAAATTAATTTAATGTTTAAAAAAAAAGAAATTTCTTTTGCATAAAGCATAGCATTATAATGACACTTTTCATTAGTGGAATTCAATAGAGGGCGAGACATGCCTGCAAATCTCTATAATAATAACAACGCATTATTCAAATGGCACTTATTGTTCATTTATATAAGAGTCTACAGGGACGCTAGCAGCTCTGTGGAGCTGTGTTTGGGCATCGCAGTGCCTTGAACTAAATGCTAACATCAGCATGCTAACGTGCTCGCTATGACAATGCACCATGTCAATGTTCAGCAGCTAATGTTTATCACGTGCACCGTCGTAGATGAGCACGTTAGTGCGCGAACGTTTACTATTATCACTTAACACGAGGCATGGCTGAGGCTGATGGGGGTATCATTCATTTTGCAGGGATTTAGTCATAAAGTATTGGACAAATGCAAATTATGACCTGCTGTTAGCGCTGGAAGAAAAATCAGGGGAACAAGTGATTACAATTCCTCCTGGAAGGGACATGACTGGGTGTGCCAATGTTATTGGCAATCCATCCAATTGTTGCTGAGACATTTCACTCAAAAACCAAAACGTCGACCTCGAGGTAGGGCTGTACAGGGAGATTACAAATGCATCTTCTGGGGACAAAGAATGGGCAGTATTCTACATATTATAGTCTCGACTGACGCGTCGGACGGACCTTCATTGCCAACCGTGGAGCCCTTAAAATGTGTTTTTAGTTCCGATTGAGATCTGGTAAGAGATTCATTGACTTGTGTACAGCATGTTTGTGTGTGTGCGTGTGTGTGTATGTGTGTGTCACTCAGCCATTGACAGTGCCACTTCTGTTTGAAATAAATCATTAGAAACAACAGAGAAATCTGCCATTTCCAAATGCTGAATCGTTACACTTTCTTCTGAGAGATGTCAACTTGACCGCGGCTGTGTGGCTCAGCTGCTGTGCTGACGTGGGCATGCTCAGCCATGCCTATACACTGAGCTCTGCATGCCTGCTGTCAGACTGAACGGAGGAGTAAGCAACCACTGTGTTTTTCTTTGCAAAGAAACAAAAGCACCGTCTCTTGCAATGGTACCACGGGGACTACAGAGTGCTGTGATGGTGACTCGCCTCTACAAACAGCAACACGGTCTTGGATGATGTGGAGACAGATGCCCTGCCGAGCGGGGAGGAATTTTGGAGAATTGCCACTGTCACTGCTTTTTGTGTGTCTCTCTTTCTATTATGTACTTGGGTGCTTATGTGTGCAACGATATAACTATTTATGTTGCGGTTAGTTTGATTAAAATGTGTACAATTAATCCTCTCTTCAAAGTGGATATAAACTCATGTATGTTGCAATGTTTTGTTCAATGAGCAAAGTTGGCAAAGCAGATTCTTAGGGACTCAGTATTCACTGTCAAATATGTTTTTGGTGGAAAGAATTGTTTAATAACCTTGTCACTAGCTTACGGCAAAGATGAAACGCAAAGCATTACAATACACCAGAAAAGGTAGGAATGCTCTGCACAGCATTGACAAAAAACCTTCAAAATTAAAATCTTATTAATTTAAGCAGGGATGTATTTTGGGTATGTGGGCAGACAGTTTCCATTTACAAAATTCTTTCTTTTTTTTGTGTCCCGTGTGTGATCAGCATTTGGAAAGCTCTTTAACACCTCACAATGTTGTCAGCAAGAGATTCTATATTTTAAGTCTTCATGTTAGATGTTTGGTATATCAGCTCATAATTGGCACACCTCCCTTCTTCGAGCAGAGACGTATTAGGGCTCACAGACAGCACACAGGTACTGTCGGCTTTTCAAAATCAAACCTTTACTGACAGAGCTGTGCTGATGGAAAATCACTCAGTGTCACACTGCGAATATAAATAAAAAATGTCTCCCAAATGAGTCAAGAAAATCAATCCATCAGGACAAAATGTGGATAGTCCATTTGATTAATGGAGTGTTTGCTTTGTTTGTTTATTGTAGTCAAAGATCATTCATACAGTATAGTATAGTATATAGTAGCCCTTCTAGTTGTTAAATGCCACCTAATTCAATATTCCTATGGTATATCTGATTTGAGTATTCATTTAATGTAGATATGAATGACATCAACTAAAAATGGAAAACAATGCAATGCTTTTAGTCTTCTGACCACAAGCGGGAGCATGAAGTATCAACAATATATGCAATTAAAACATTTCATTCATATAAGATAGTAGCCCCTTTGTTTAAACAATAGACTGGATAATATGATTGAATATAGTAAAATATGTTATGATAATTTAAGCATCCTCTTGTGTTCATAGCAGACTAAATGTGTTCTGGTCCCTAATAGAAACTGGTGGTGTGGTTATGGCAGAAACATTTTGTATTAGTGGTATTGATGTCACCCAGTATGTCCCAGTACTCAAGATCGATGCGCAACCTTTTAAAGAAACAATTTATTTCTTGCATATTTCACAGTGTGCAGTATTGCTAGCCACACCAGCAGCTCTACTGTAGCCAAGCATGTCTGTCTTGAGGCAAAATAAACAGCCTTTACTAAATCGAGTGCCTTGTGGTCAACCAGTCTCAGCCGCTGAAGGGTATATCTCCTATTTATGTATTAAATTATATTTATTCAGCCCTGTTTAGTTTAGCATTACTAGGATGGATACAGGATATGTGAACTGAAACACTCCAAATACATAAAATGAGAATAAGCATTTGTGTTTGTTTTTCCATATGGTAGAGTTAAGATATATTGTTTCCCCCAAAATGAACTATCTATCTTTAGTTATAATCAATATTTACATTAAACATAGGCCATAATGAAAGTATTTGCAATATCTAGATATCCTTTTACGCAGTTTAAAAATCACAAAATGGAATAGTACTTTCTAAACGCTTTTGTGTTGCAACTGTGTCCCCCTGGAGAACCGCCATGTGCTACCAGACATGCTGACAGATGAAGTATTCCTGGTTCTACCTCTAGGTCTGGTCTTCTGTTGGTGTACACCTCCAAATGAGACAGACCGAGGGGTCCTTCTTATTAACATCCTGAACCATGATAGGGTTAGAAGCTGGTTTCACGGGCCCTACTCCACATAGGTGAGGTACCTGTCTCAATGTGGAGTAGGGACCTTCAAACCAGCTTCTAACCCTATCATGCAGAGAGAGGCCAGACACCTATTGGAGGACCAGGCTGCTTTTTTTCTTCACATAATTCTTTTGACCACTAACCAATGTTCAGGTGTGGGGGCATAAACTGATTGGAAAATCAAGATCTTTGCCTCATGTCTGCGCTCTCTTTTCACAACCATGGTCTTATACTGCATTTATTTGCTATTAAAGACTGCTGCTCTCTCCTCCTGGGTGGTTCAGGCTCATGGCCAATGAGCCTCACACTTCGGGATATTGATATGTTATATTGTCACACTCAGCGACAAACTCTATCAGAGATCAGAGACGGAGCAATGAAGCCGGAAGCCAACATCATCCAAATACCGAGGAAATGCAGCCCTGTCTTCACCGAACTGGATAGACCTCAGCTGCACCTTAATGAATCTCAAAAACAGCCGAGGGGACAGGGTGCACTCTTGTCATAATCGGATGCCCACATTTAATGTGCTTGACTTCATGCAAAAACGGGAAAGACATTTCCCTAGTGCACTGAAACCGAATGATTACCAAACAAGCTGGTAAACTGTTCCTCAGCCAAGCCTGCAAGCCAAAAGGTTCAGTGCAATACCTACAGGGCAAAGGCCAGTGGTGGAACAACTCTACCCATGAGCCACAGCAGCCCCTAACACATTGTGGACCTGAGCAAATTAGCCCGTCCTTAGAACATGGAATGACTTTTTGGGTATGTTTCCTGGTTTGGTGTGTGGAGTCCGAGAGGTACCAACAAAATGCAGTTAGGCTCACCTCTGTGTACGGCACCAAACTTCTTGATAGATGGTGGACTCTCCTACTCAGGGATTGTCCGTGGCGAGACGTGCCAGGCAGTTGTGGCACTACTGAAAATTAACTGTCTGGCTGCTGCACAGTTGGACTTTCTCCCGGTGGTTGAGAGGGTCACAATTATGTGGCTGCGTAATGCAGAGAGAAAAACTATTACTGTTGTTTGCGAGGCAACTGTGGCCGTTAAAGCTGTCGACCCACGTCTCAGAAGAATCCCAAAGCTACAAAAACTATACGCCTAAATTGGAGACGTAGTAGCTGAACACAAGACAACAGCAGCTGAATTGTATATTTATTCTATAAAGTGTGTTTCAATGGGACAAGCTTTAAGTTACAAGCACCAAAATATATTCCTAGTGTAAATAATTAATGCAGACAGAGTGTTGCGAAGCGATGAGTCAACGGTAATCGGGAACACTCTTGCTGATTGGGCCTATTATGTACTTGGGTTGATTTGTCAGTATACTATATAGTCATGTAGGAAAAAATTGAGTATTTGTGAGGGTAATCTTTATAGTATCTATTTTTCATACAGAAAACTTGCCCTTTCTCAAACGGATGTCGATCCACTAAACCCGAAGTGTCTTTGGAGGGCACTCTGCATTAAGCGGGAGGATCTATAAACAGGCAAACTGTGGGATGCACTCTCCACACGCAAACAGGAAGCAACCCAGAGTATTGAAAGATGTTTTCATTGTTCAACTGCCGAGTTACTGTATACGCACTGTTCAGTTGTAAATGTATAGCGTACCTAACACAATTGGCATGTGCTATAAAGTAGATGTTGCACATGTGTGATAAAAAGACAATTGATTGAGTGCACATTTTCAGAATTTAGATCCACCAATAAAAGTATTTAGGGAGGTACAGCTGCAGCCCCATTACCCGGCACCCATGTTTCTGATTAGGGGTAATGGGAAATAACATGTCCGCACCGGTGTGGGACCGCTGTTAAAGGGTTTTATGGTCCACTTTTCTCCCTCACACGCATATTTGGTGCTCCCTTCACACACATGTAGGAAGAGTGGGTCAGGTTGCAATTGAGACGGATATTAATGTTAAAAACAATTTATTTCATTTTTAAAGCTTTTGTGGATCGCAAACCTATGATTTAGTTACTGCCTCTGGGTTGCACTCTTGCTTAATGGCGTCACAAAGGAATATTGCACTGTTGCAGTGAACATTGTTATCGTACCACAATCTTAAAAAGTAAAGTATCTATCTTGGTCTCCCATGTCTTATTCTTCTTCTCTTTTTTTGGCAACTCAATTCTTTCTGAATTAGACAGGGGAACACATGGCATTCTGTGCATCAGCTCTTTCTGGCAGGCACTCAAAGCATTGACAAATGACTCCTTAATTCAGAGGAAAACACACGGTGGGGAAGGTGAGGCAGACAAAAAATAATGGTCTGCCTCAGCTGTGAGGTGCATGTTAACAGGCTCTTCCTTGGATAGAGGGAATAGTGAGTCGAAGATGAAAAAACAATCAATTCCGAGACCCCTGTTTCAACACAGTCCAGAAGGGGGGAAATTGGGGGCGGGGGTTGGTGGAAGCTGAAGAAAATATAAAAAATAGGGATATTGGAAGGTTTCTTATAATGGTGTGCAGCATATTAAATCATAGCACACAGTGTTACAAGTATTCCGCAAAGTTTGCCTCTCGTTGTTTAATTAACTAGAGCCGGAAACCCCAAAGGTCTATTAAAAAGCAACAAATCTTATTCCCAGTAAAAAGGAGATTAGTTGTATCCAAAATAAACAATAGACTTATGTTTGATCATGTTTCTTTTCCCAATCATTAGCTGATGAAGATCATCTCTTTTGCTTACCTCAGAAGCACATTGGTTGCATCTAAACACTGACTAATGCACTTGTTATTAATCTCCCTCCATGCCTCTTGGTTTTGCCAGATGATGAATGGCCAGGCGACGCTGCCCACAGTTAGAGCGCTGCTCCGGCATGATTACAGAGCCACGTTATTGGTCTGCCCCTGCACTTGATTAATGCTCTTGTTCCAGCTCACCACAAATATGCTGACTCTCATCAGGCACTTTCGTCATTGCGTGCATTTTCTTTGAGCTTACTGTAATCACTGAGGAAAAATCCAGTTGGTGAAAAAAAAGCAGGTAAACCCTGAGCGATGAAATAAAAAGTGATACGGAACTTCTTCTAGTTGTGAAACATGTTTCGATGGAGATTTGGACTGAGAGGAAGGAGATTTATGGACTTCATGTTTTCTGAAGTAGTGGCACATTTTGATGGTTCACTTGATCACGGTGAGTAAGGTCATTAATCACCAGTGTGCTGCTGAGGGTTATTAACAGTTCCTTATCGACACCAATACTAGTCTCGGAGCACAGTTTAGCGTGGCTGAACTCTTTATACTATGTTATTCATGAAGTTGTGGAAACAATGGCTTTGGTTCAACAATACAAATGCAAAGGTAATGTTAGAGAAGATATTTATGGTACAAGTGCAAAGTGAGCTTAAATGTTATATGTAATAATGGCTGGGAGGCACAGCATATACAATGTCTTCTTGTTTCTCAGCAACTGAGGAAAAGACAGGGGCTGAGCCTGAATTTCAACGCTGTCACAGTTATTGATCAGTTAACCAGACCAAACACTGAAGGCAGCAAAACACGACGACATTGTTTTTCGCTTCGCATTTCTGTTCACGGTTCTGCTGAGAAATGAAAACCTTAAACATTGTGTGAATGTTTACTTTGAACAAAAAACACTGTTGAGGTAAGTATTTACTGGAGGCTAATTCACAAACATCGGTTTGGCTTTATGACCTTGCATTCACCACTGGAAGAACTGCAAAGAGACAAATCATATGTATCAATTTACTGAGAAATGAATGAAGCAGGATTTCAAAATGTGGTATATTTAGAATATATGTAGTGAATCTCTCTACTCTCAAATAATCCGGTTCATACAAACAATAATAAACCAGAGTGTGAAACTCTGCAGAAGCTGAAGCTATGCTTTTGGTATTACAACCCATTTTATTTCCTCTATTTAAATATGATTTACAGTAGAGTATGGCCACTGGAATGATCAGTGTCTAGCTTTAAATGTCATGGAAGTCATAACAGTGTAAATATAGTTTGAATAAAGGTAGAAGAGCTTGGATTTAAAATCAGTTGTGCTTACATGGCAGCATTTTAACTATTCATTGATAGGTAAATAGTTTAACAAGCTAAGTAGGTTAGAACTGTGCGTCAAGAGGATATTACCAAGAAGGTTTGTAGTCAGGGAGGAACTTTGTTCTATTTCACACATTTCTTACCCTCTAATATGCTCTGCACACCCACCCCTGTGGAGCGGGGCACTGCAATGTGCATGCACCGGTTAAGCCAATAAGAATGGACACACCTCACGGCACACTCCTGCCTTTTCCATAATATCTAAAACCGTAATTAATTTTCTTTCAGGGGGTGAAAGAGTAACTAAAAAAAGCATGAATACCTGTGGTTAGGGTTGACCTTGACTCTTTTGGCAACTCTGCTTAATTTGCATGACCATCAGAAACAGAGAAATGTTCAGAGAAATGTCAAAAATTAAGAAAAGGTCAATTTAATTGAAAACAGCAACAATCGAGGTCTGTGGATCTAGAGACTAACTAAAAGTAATGTTTAAATACGTTTAGCACCACAAATAGAAGTCCATTTAACTCCACTGGGCAAATACAATGGAACTCAGCATGACCAGATAAAACTACCAGAAACTGGGAAACTATACTTTAGTGAGTGATTTTGGTAAATGTTTAAGGCTGGTTAAGATATTGAGGTCTTTTTGTATTAAAAAAGCATACATAATTGATGTGAGGTCAGCAAGCCAGGCAGAAATATACCCAAGATGCATCCAGAGCTACAGCACCTTCCACCACTTCTCAAGTCAACATGTCTATCGTGATGCATAAACACTTTGTGAAAATGTGCGAGCCAGAAACTCCATGAAGTCCCACAGGACTTTGTTCCATAAAAATGCTTTAGATAATGAGTCGCCTGCATTATTCATGACAATCCGACGGATCCTCCTCATGTTACAGCAACTTATGATTAACTAAATACGGATAATTAACTGTTTATTTCAACTAAAATGGGCTTTTAATCAGCTAAAGGATTAAAAGTTTGTGTTTATTTATTAGTGTGATGTCATTCAAGATTAATCTCTACAGAGTTCAATTCACATCGGCAAGAAGATAGCTTTGTTTCTATCTATACAATTTGATCATGTAATATCTCATGTTGCTATCGCACTTGAAGTTGCCAATACGACTTCCTAAATGCCTAATCGAGATCCATCTCATACTGACGACTGCTGATATAATTCAGGAAGTAAAAGCAGAAGACTCTCTAATGAAGGCCCGTTCCTCTACTGATGAACTGACTTCCTAGCTAAACAAGTTCTGCTGAAGGGCTCAATTTGCACCTGCGGTTGTGATGTAACACAATTGTGTTCATTTATAATTGTGGCACTTGAGTGATAGTCAAGAAAAAGAAAAAGGCACAAAAGGAATAATTGCTTTGAATTAATTGTTTTTCCGCCTGTAGCTAAACGGAGAGACTTTTTGTCAGTAATATTCTGAATCTGAACAGATCAACATTTAGCAGGTGTGTGGCATTAAACTGCTCTATAATATGTTCTCGGTTTTTCGAGCTCCCAATATCTGATCACAACTCGTTTTTAAAGTAAGTGACATACCTTGACTTAATTAATGCCGTGCTGCAATCCCATTCACGTCAGAATAAGCAGATGTGAACAATTGCCTCGGGGGTCCTGTGCTCCCGAGGCAATTGAATTAAGCCTGTGCAGAATCTGAATAGTGAAATTGCAACAACAATTCATGTGATACACATTAGAGAGCAGTTCAGTAGCTTTCTGAATTACAGATTAGTAAACTTCATAGCCTCGAGTATCCGTACACTATATCGGTGAATATTTTTCTCCAAACCAGTATTTTGATTAAAACCTGTATCACTGCATCAGTACCAACAGAACAGCTATCATGTGCACTGGTGATTAGTGTTGATGGATGGTTTAAACTTATATTGCGTGGCGACAGAGTGAAATAATAAATTGCAGTGATTCACAGGCATACAGTGTACTTGTGTACTTTGATACCATTCTTTCCTTTACATTATGTGACCAGTGCAGCCTTCTCTCTGCAGCAACGGCACACAATTTGGTTTTGAAGGGAAATATCACTTTCCAGGCTGGTGTCAGTTGGATTCCATAGATGGGTGATTGTTTTAATCTGCAGCTGATACTCTGACGTGTTTTGTGATGCTCAGCAGCACTGATGCATGCCAGCTCCAACTGGCTGGTTGGATGAAAAATCATAACCCTTATGTTGCCAATATTTGTTTTTTTGCACCGTGAGAGTGCCAAATCCATAACCTTGTTGACACTCCTTCCCTGTTTGTATTAATTTGTTTTGGATCTCTACATGCATAGCCCAAAGTTAAGTTTTTTAATCGTGCTTTGCCTGTCACCGTAGTCCTCTGAAACTAAAAACCTCTCAGGTTTAATTACCTGTGAGGTCTTACAGTGATTCAGTAATTCTTTTAAGAAGAAAAAGAAAATTAAAACAAATGTAAAAAAAAATATGTATATGCTTATCTTCAATTCTAACCAGTTTTTTCAATGAAAAATAAACCACATTAAAATTGCCTAGAGCAAAAAGCATACTGCTTTGCACTACAGGTAGCACACTGCATACTTGTATGCATCCGGCAGTCATATACAGTATGCCCTGTTATACAGCCATATGTGTATGTCATATGTAGTGAGCGTCTGTCCTGATGTCAGCAGTATCAACACTAAGGCTATTGTCATGGAAACAGCTCACAATTGAAGTACAGATGTATATTATTGCCGCTCAAGCTGTAGAGCCATGACTTAGAAATCCATAAACAATTACATGATTTATACTGTATTTATTGGGCCTTGTAAAAAAAAAGGAAAATAAATAAATGGATGTACAGTATTGTGCGACTTTAGGTTTTTCTGGTCCAACAGTTTCTCTTTCAACACAAGTGTGGAGCGCGGGGCTGATCAGACTGACCTGACCTCTCCTGGATCTTCAGTAACCAGCACGTCTGTCTTACAGCTGGCGATGGGGTTGATTGACAGTTCCACCGGTGGCACCACGAAGCTCTTGCTGACTGGCAGCCACAAGCCTTGGCCCAGACTGTAGAATGATCTGTGTTGGCACAACCACAAGACATGAATGTCGATCAAACTGCAGTCACATTATAACATTGTGTTACTTCACACACATTGGACAGTATGTGCATACATGCAGGAATGAAGGGTGGTAAGGGCATGCTAGATAGACAGAGATTTTGTAATCACATGGCTTAGTGTATCATTTAATACATTAAGGGTAATACGTATAATGGGCAATATGGTCATCCTTGTATTCATTTCCTTGCAGGATAATGCAAATGTAATTTTAAGGTAAGTAACAGTATGGTATTGACGTTTTCTATGATTCATCTTTAGAAAACGATGTAATAAAAGCAGAACCACATTCAGCAGGGAAATTAAGTCAGAGCCAATAATTCTCAAGGGAATTTAATTAGCATACTAGTGTAACAGGGAACGCTTATATTGTCAGTCCTGTGTTGCAACTAATTCAATTGGTATTTGCATGCGGTGCATCAAGACGTTTGGAAAAGGATTTGCCGTATTTTTAAATGTAACGTGCGAAACAGCACAATGCGAAGCACGTTTTTTTTAGTGTCATGTGTGCTGAATTATTTTGCTTCGCCAGAGATGTTTTCAGAGGGAAGATTTAAATCCTCAGGAGGCTTTTCACTTGGGAATAAGCTACACATGGTGGGGCCTTACAAATGGCACAGAACACAGCTGTGCTTTGCATCATGTGCATTAATAAGTGCATCTGAGCAGGTGGGCGGCAATATAAAAAATCCCCACTCAGAAACCCAACTTGATTGGCTTCATATGTCAAAAAGCTTGGAAATTACATACAAACCTGTTATTTCACCCTTTCTACATCATGTAAGTCTATCTATGGTAAACATTGCATTCATCCATCCTGTCAAACCTGACGGTATGTACAAGTCCTGATTCCTGGAACGCCGCATTCTTCTCAACTGCCTAACATCGACGTTAAAAAAACCTTCAACTTGTACACAATGCAGCTGCCAGCACATTATTTATAATAAGATAATCAGAATGCATTACATTCATTCTGACCTCCCATCATGAAAATGAAAATCCAAATTTGGCTTCAAAATGTTAAATGACATTGAAATAAATACATTACATTTTCACCCACTATTCTGAGAGGGTTATTCCCTCACTGCCCCTAGCATAAAAAAAGTGAGAGGCATCATTGGTTTCCCACAAAGTTTGGCCATCTGTGAAACCAATCCCTGGACCGACTAACACTGTCACGCCAAAGAGCAATGCAGTCCTTTCTCCTATCCTCCTCAACACAGCAGATACAGAACCACTACAACAGGAACCACATGATTTACACTTGGTTGGTGCGTCTTTACTCACTGTGTCTGCTATCTGTATAAGTGTGTACATGGCTGAAAGTATATGTGGTCTGCTACTGTGTGTGTGTGTGTGTGTGTGTGTGTGTGTGTGTGTGTGTGCAGTTGTCCTTTCATTTTTCTCCTCTCAAAAACTTGAGCGCTTCGACCAAGCAGTCGATTTCTTTACTACCTTTGTGAGTGTGTGTGGGTGTGTATGCCGGCACCATCGGAGTCCCATATCCAACATACTGTAGTGTTTTTAACTGGCACTGGACTGCTGACACTTTAAATGTGCTTTTGTGTTGAACAAATATATTCTGCATTACCTGATTTGATCTGAAGTGGACAGATGCCAAGAAGCTAACTCTACAAGACTTAGTGTGAACAAAGAGCTTTTCCTACCAACATACTGGAGGGGTAATGCACATGAAATCAAGCTAAAACAAATCAGTGTGCATTTGCATTTATAACATTTAACACATATATAACACAAAATGTATAATTACTTTTTTTTGTTGTTTTGCACAAAAATTTCACGATTGGTACTGGAATCCATCACTTCCAAATACCCGTGTACAGTAAATTAGTTTTCAGCTAAAACAAGTGTTTTAGTTAGTCTTGAATAAAACTATATGGAGATTCACTATCAACTTTCGAAAGCTGTTTAGACAAAAAGGCGATATGTCTGTAGGCAACGGTACAAGATGTTGGTATCGGTATAGCTCTGGTTTTCAGTTTCCAATCTCGGAACCTAATAATAATAATACATTTTTATTTGTATTGCACTTTATATTTAGCAGTCTCAAAGTGCTACAGAGCAGTAGCTCTACCAGTTATTATTGTATTTGATTGTTTAGCTTATTATTGGTTTGAAATGATATGGTAAACATATTACTTGTAAAACAAACTGGTTGTACATGTCGTCTCTCAACCAGGCGGATACCTCCGGTTCTAAAAAGACATTAGTAGGCGACTCCTCTTGTTGCAAAAATATGTCTGATTGTATGGCAGTCTATATGAAAATTAATTAATGTGGCGACCTTGTAATTGTACATAGTTTATGGGATCGTAAAAAACATGTGCCACTTGCATTACACATCCAGTCAGTGTGCAAAATAACTGGTTGCAATGGAGGGATCCTGTCTACCAACGTCTTTTCATGAAGTCCCTATCGAGATTCCATAAAGTGCCTGATAACCAACACGTACATCTATAACATGGTGCATAACGCTGGAACATTCAATATTTCAACTACGTGAGTACTATGTGATGGAAGGGCCATATACACCTTAGACAACACCTACGACCACACCTACGACCACATACTCATCATCAACAACACCAAGTGTGTATATATAAACAAAGCATTTGTCTAAAAACACGTAATGAACCAGGTCAGGTTAATCTGGACTATTTGAATGAGGAAAAATAAAATAGAAATAAATGGGTCCTTTGAAACATGTCCCACACAATGGCCCCATCAAGAATGAGAAGAAATTTCTCAGAAATGGCAGTAAAAGTATTTGAAAGGAGACCATCCTGGACATCACCATGGGCTATTTCCCCACACAGGAGCCCATGGGAACGACCTGTATTTGTGTCCATCCAACTATCTGCTCATCGGTATGCTCTGTCACACACACACACACACACACACACACACACACACACACACACACACACACACACACACACACACACACACACACACACACACACACACACACACACACACACACACACACACACACACACACACACACACACACACACACACACACACACACACACACACACACACACACACACACACACACACACACACACAATCCCATTGTGTGTTCACAGTCACAGATGGCCAGCCGCATTCATGCACTCAGGAGATGCACTGGAAGTGAAGGACTCACCTGAAGATCCTCTCGGGGGCCTGCTCCCCTGTCACTAGGTCATAGCCTTTCTCCAGGTTAGCGTACGGCCAAGGACTTGAGGACAGAGAGGAGGGACACATGGCAACATTTCCATGTCATGTTCAACTTTTAAAAATTGATATCACATTCAAATGCGTTTATGTAATGTATAGAATCCTAATGTTGTTTACATTCATAAATACATTACTCCACACTGTGTATATAATACAAAGTAAATCAAATACAAGGTCAAAACTAACATGGCTTGATCATATTTGTGTTTTCATATACCCTCTGTCAGCTGTTACTCCGACAAAACTGTGAAAATGCGAGATGCTGCTGGACTGAATCCAGACGATGAGTGATGGAGTTGAATAACAATGTGGGACCTTTTCAATGAATCAATGAGTGGGCAAGCCAGCTAATTGTCAAACAAGGTCAGAGTGGGAGACAAGGCTCATTTGACTTATTTTTCCTTCCCTATCATGTCAATTTATACAATTAGTCTTTCTTTCTTCTGTGTTCTTCTCCACTTACATATGTATTTCTCTCTTCACGTCCACTCCATCAATATCTTTCTACCCCTGCTGTTTTCTTTCATTACACACTATAACTTCCCTCCTAGCTTCTCCTCCTCCTATCCGTGTTTCTGATTACCTCTTCAAAGTCTTCATTCTCAAGTTAAAAGACCTTACAGGGACATTTGCATGTTTTATCTCATTAACTGCAAATTGCTTATATTTTACATTACTCTGGGCCATTTTTGAAAGCGTACAGTACGTTATTAGATTGATTTCTTACCTTGGTTTCCATTAATTTTAATATTCTCAAGATCAACCGAAAGAGACTTGAAACGTTCTCCAGATAGCTAATCCATCACAGCAAACCATTCACCTTTATTTTATGTAAAGTTAATATTGTGCGCTAATGCAGCTTGGAGTAGGGTACTGCGAAACTAGCCAGAAGGTCATTTAAGTACAAATGAGTTCTTGGATATGAGTGGGTAGAGCAGACAGGACTTACCCTTCGTTCCGACCCCAGTCGCTGCGAACACAGAGGTGTTTATGGACAGGATCAGGGGAATAACCCTCATGACAGCTGCATTCTCCTGCAATAAAGAGAGCGGCACGGTGGTGGATATTCATTCATCCTCGGCATGTGACAAAAAAAAAGACCAAGTAAGTGACCGTGGCCTGCTCATTCATTAGGTGTATATCAAGAAAAGCAGTTCACTCGCTATCTTCATTTCCAGCTACATTTTTTTATGGTGAACCAAACTGGAGTGGATTTACATTGATACCATTAGCTGGGATATTTCCTGGAATATTTTACAAAACGTAAGGCAATCATTCTGTTGTATTGTTCATCATCAGTGGAACGAGCAGAGACACTCAAGACGGCTATTTTGTTTTGGAACAGGAGGCTGCCGGTCGAGCTGCTTGGGTCAGTTTGTACATCTCTGGCTACCTGCTGCTGACTCACCAGCAACACATTGAGTTAAAAAACCACACTTTGCTGTTATATGTCATCATACATCCTTTGTTTGGACATCAACAGTGCCTGGTTCCCCTCTGTATCTGTATACACACTCCTGTTACTACTACTCAGATAACATTAAACACACACATGGATAGGTCATTTGTTTATATCATGTATTCTATCAGTTTTTAGTAAAGATTGAAAGGCTTTAGTGTTGTGTATGACACATTAAATATCCAGAATACACTGCATGTGTGGATTGATGCATTTGTGAAATGTTAAGTAAATGACAGCTTCACCAACTATTAGCACTGTTCCCAAGATTAAGCTACTGACTGCTTTCTGTTGACCTGCAGTATAATACTGGCATCACACTGGAAAGAAGTGTCATGGCCAACGCCATTCACATTTCATCACCAAGTGTTTAATAATGTACTGGTGAAGTTCATGGGTTTAAGACTCACTCACAGATTGATGCACCGCGAGGACACAGAGAAGCAATAAACATGTTTTTATTCGCTCGTAGCTGCTTCACGCGCCCTCGCTGAACGGGGAGCAGGCGCTCTGGAAATGGCTCCCCTTTAAAATCAGTAACATTCAAATACTGTCGACATTTTCAAATAGAAGATGAGTGTAAAGATCGCAGGATAATAGCTGCAGCCATGATGATCATTTGTTTTTAGAATATTTGTACAGAACAGTATATTTCTTCTGAGTCGTTATGGAAAGGTAACCTTGGTTGTCATGGTTACAATAATGGGAAACAAACAGCCATCTCCGTTGTTAAAGTCACACACTGTAAATGATTTGGTTGTTTTCACAGTAACACTGCTGTATTCTCAACAGTTTAGTTCTGCATATGTTGTGTACAGTATGTTACTGAAGACAAGCAATGCATGCTGGGAAAAAATAACTGTAAATCTTAATATAGTGATACTAACATCTCCAAATGAAAAGACTGTCCTTGATTTGAGTGCAACATTTTGTTTCATTGTACATCTTAAGAACTTCTTTGCGACTTCCACTTTAGACTCAAGGAGTTTTATTAATTATGGCGAGGGAACTTAGTCTATGTTTCATTCACTGGCTAGTTTTTGTTGATCTGACAGTATACATTTTACAGTGCACTCATCCACCCTGACATCCTCCCTCTGCAAACGTTTGGCACACTACGTCCTCCTTTGTTCCTGAGAGGAAAGAGTCATAACTCGTATTGTGGATAGAGAGCTTTGTCACTTGAAGGTAAACACATTGTGTTTTTAGGGCATTTGCTGAAGCGATTGATGCTGTTGTTTTTCTTGGGGAGACATTTCCTTTGATTTCATACTCCAAGGCACGCAAACATGTATTCTGTTCATGGCACAGAGACATAAGCACACACACACACACACACACCTCTATTTCTGCTACCCCATTGCATACACATTTAACCTAAGTACTTTTTTTCCTGACTGCCAGAGGCACTGCTTAATAAAATCCATCTTGCACATGTGCAGTCAGATCGCATGTTACCAGTTACACACTGGAAAGGTTGTAAGGAGGGAAGTTTCTCTCGCTTTCCTTTCCCTTCTTAGTCTGCCAGAATTGGCTTTTTCATTAGTAGTCCGTTAGTGTTTAGGCTGACAATAGCACCTTTAACTTGAGATTCATTTCTTACATATGCAATGGGAAAAATGTACATGGCAAACGCTCATTCGCTAAAGAAAATGCCTGACTGCACTTGTGATTAATTGGAGAGGGGAGATGGGAGTCGGCTGCTTCCAGGAGCACCAGTGACAAGTGACTGTGCCTTCTGCTGACAACCGTTAGACTCGGCTTGTGTTCGGTTCATGAGGAAGCGTCTAATAGGACATGGCCAACACATTTTACACTACAAAAAGTCAATCAGTGCCTCAATTACCAGTGCCTCCGTCATGTAATGCATCCCCTTGAAGCCCCAAACACCTGCTTGTATTTGGACATATTACTGGATATTTTCAATGTTTACATGGAACTTGATTTCTTATTCAACTAAAATAAAATAATACTAAGTGTGTATCATTGTATAGAATGCAATACGATGACAATAGCGTGGATTATTTCATATACTTGAATATTAATATTCCAATGCAGCTTTGAAAAATTCCAACCGGCTTATTCACAGTGACAAATTGTTGCTCATGACTGTAATTGGATATTTGAGAAGTTGGTCTTTGTGCAATTTAGAATTGGACACTCCTCATTTAGAAGTGAGCAGAGTCCACACCATGTGATAACAATACTGGCAACTGTATTAAATGGCAGTAAAGAGAACGCACACTCAACTGAGCGTGGATCATTGGTTTACATGTGTATCCTACACATATGAACACAATGCACATATTGCACAGCCATATATGTGTGAAGGACTGGAGGCTGCAGAGGGACACAATCACTCAGTCGCGTCCACCCGCACGGAAGCGCAGTGTAATCTGAGGCACACCTGGCAAGTAATCAGTGGAATGTGTTTCTTTCCTTTATGCAAATACCTTTGAGGGAGGATGAAGCAATTAATGGGAAGAGATATGTCTGCCTGATTACACATTCTGCTGGATTAACTGACCTTTAGACAACTTGCACGAATGAGTTGTGTGCAGCAGTTTGGTTCAGATAGAGTACAGGCATATTAAAAAAAGAGAGCTTGTGGTTGAGAAGAGAAACTGAAACTGACTGTAGAAATTCTTGAGAGAGCTCAGAGGGAGTAGACAACAAGCTGAGCAAACCACAAAACAATAGGATCTTATTTGTTTATTTGATAAGGGACAGTGCACATTAATATAAACATTTGTGTAAATGTGCCAGAGTTAGCCAAGAGGCTATTTTTCATCTGAAGAGGAGGAGTTGAGCAGAATTAGTGAATAAAAAATAAAAAAACAGTCTCTTAAAAAGATAAAGCCAGCAGAGCAGTACAACACCACACAAGGAGGAGACGTGGAGTTGGGATTGTGTGGTCATTAAATTTGAACTTCACTGAGCTGCTAATGTGCTATGCCAACTGCAGTCATTTTTACATTTATAGAGTGCAGTTGGCTGGAGTTAAGTTGGGATTCGAGAGATTCGAGAGCGACACGAGCCACGCCAGCACATCTGTTACGCTACTGGTTTGGAACAGTTGCTGATGTGGTGGCTCATTGATTTATTTATTGTATATAATCGGTGTTTCCAGTGGGCTTTCATGTCGTTCTATTTTCTAATATCTTAGGAATTCATTTAATGGCTCCAATTGCATTACTGTTGATTACTTCTTGTTATGATTATGATGAAATGTAACTTTGTATGTTATAGAATTGCATTACTGAATTAAGTGGAGAGGCCACAATATGCAGTGCAGTTAATATTTAACATGGTCTTCTTTTGATTTCAATACATTTTATGGCCAGAATATGTGTAACTAGATTGCTATATTTAGATGGATAAAACCTCTTTGGGATCTCTTTCTCACTGATGGAGCTGACACAGAGGTTATAGCCCTATCAGGAGCCATTCTAATAAAGCTTTTAGCTGCAGGGGGACTTATAGGTTAAAAAAAACACCTTACTCTGAAGAAAAAGAGAGTGGCGTTTGGAAAGGGTCTTTAACTGCTCCTTCAGATAGCCAAAAGCCCACAGCTCCGAGGACAAAATAAAGAAAGTCTGCACATGCAGTGATGATGCAGCTCACTGGATGCGGCTGGTGGATTGTTTTTAATCTATGGGCCACATTTTTCTCAATCAGATCCAACGACAGATAGGTCATGCACAGAAATACTTAATCAATGAGTCGACTGTAAACAGAAGACATTTGAGTTATGACAATTAATTAATTAATTGCCTATTAAACAGACGGAGCATAACTGTTCATATCTAAATCATAGTTTTAATTAATTAATTTAAAGGGCAAGCTTAAATAAAATGTACACACCTACATATATGTTTATTAATTATTTTATTTATTTTATTTTGACACAATATTTTAAAGACTTACTTAAACAAATTTAGACTTTTAGACACTGACAGAAATAAGTTGATAACCTAACTAATATTATACTATATTACAAACTAAAGTAATTCAGGATCTTCAGAATCATAAAATGTCATTATTAGGACGACATATTAGGGCAGTAAATAACAGTCTTTGCCAACATTAAGGGAATAAATACTTTAATATTCCAGCAAACAATTTTGAAGAAGAAGCTTGGTCCAGCTGAAGTGTGAGGGCTGTTGTTGGCTGCAGACTGCTGTGTTAAAGATATTAACTACTTCTACTCTACTACTACTCTTCTGCAGTTCCTTGCTTTCTCGAAATGTTTGGAAATTGAGATTTCCCCTGAAATATGAAACAATCTGCTGTGCATAGAGCCTGTTCAGTGATGCCAAACGTTATGGTTGACTGATTGAACCATGTCGGTGGCCTAATTTAGAGCTAATCACCTGAGATTGGAAATGGCCATTTAATGGAAACAATTATCCAACTGTGCTCACCCAGTCCCTTTCTTGTTACACTCCAGCTAGGTTTCTACACCGACACACAACCTGACACTGCATATGGAGATAAACACCAATATTAGATTGCCAATAGAATGTGTCACTATTGTGTCACTGTTGTGTTCTCATTCCCAACCTCTTTCCTTTCTCTCACTGTAACCATCCTTCTGTTCTAAATTAATAGCCAACATCTAAAAGAAGTTCAAGTGGCAATTACTTCAGAACCAAAATCCTTTCTCTTCACTCTTTCATCTGTTTAACAAACCTCATTTTACCAAAATACGCATTTCATTATAATGATTTCTAATCTCTCACTGTGGCCGTTTGTATAATGTTCACATTTCAAGGGTCATAGTACGGGGACATAAAATAGTTATTGTTGTCTTGATGCAAATGCACACTTGTTGTATAACATTTCCAGGACCCAAATTCTAACCAAAGTCCTCTGGCAGATGTAACACAAGTGTTTTCTCCTTGGAAGGATGAAGCTGGTTTACATGGTAAGACGGTCCAGCGGTTTCTCTTCCAATTAGGTAAGGTTGGAGGAGCCAAGGAGACATCATTTTAAATGATGAAAACAAAAGGGCAGTTGAGGAGCTTCTTAGGTCTTTATGAGGTTAGTTAGGATGATAGATGGAAAGGTTGTGAATGCAAGCTATTCCCCCTTAGTAGGCCATATAACTAGATAGGACACACTGATAAATGAAGACATTAACTCATAATAAGTGTGAGTCATCACGTTGCATATATTACATATTTATGGATGCCTTCTATTTTCAACCCATTTACAGGGACTTTTTATTACGTTCTCAGTATCAAGCTGTTATTACAGCATCAGTTGCTACGAAGACGATCCATTGTCAACGTCTAACTGCAGTCATCTAGATCCTATGCAGCTATCAGGCAATAGAAACAGTTGCATCATCCCATTTATCCACTAACCTTTTTAGTCAGAGGATGAAGGTGAGGGCAGGGAGGATTGATTATCCAGGCACAGTGATACTGTGACTAGTAGGCCCAGTGGCAGTCAACCAGCGTGAAACTGAAGCAGGAAGACTTGGTGAAAAGATACCCGTCAAAAGTGAGACTGCCAGAGTCTCTGTATATGTTTGGGGAAAACTGATGGATGCGATTGGGTCAAATGTGTTTATTTCATGTTCCCAGGTGAAAGGTGGGCATCTTTAAATGATTAAATGAAGATTAGAAACAAAGTTTACAGCTTAATGTGGGACATTGGCAGCCACAATGGGAGTATCAAATGCACGTAGATGTCATTTGACCCTTTCACCTGTCTGTAAGCAGCAATCGGCCCTTTTTTGAATTCCTGAAATGTACAACAGACAAATTCTTATTTCGAATCTCTGTGCAAATGTCACCATGTCCAAGGTCAGTTTTTGTTAGGACAAGCAGGACTGCTGATAGCACCCCCACACCCAGCTGTGTTTCTATTTTTGCAAGATTAAAAAAAAAATTATATATATATATATACATATATATATGTGTTGCACCTCAGTCAGCCACAGTTTTTTTCTAATATTATAGTCATGTTTGGGGTTTACTTTATTGTATCACTATACACATACACTTTCACACACATTTCTGTGTTTTGAACATTGCACAGTCAGTTACATCCAAACATCACCAGTCCACATGTGCATGGTTTAATGCACTTATTGTAAGTCGCTTTGGATAAAAGCGTCAGCTAAATGACATGTAATGTAATGTAATGTGTGTGTGTGTGTGTGTGTCTTTGACGGCTTGTTTTGAGTTTTCCATATTTAACAAGACTCGCCCGAGCAGGTGCACTTCTGTCACTTGACAAAATATAAAAGACGCACTTTAATATTGCTTATTGTTAGGCCAGAATGGCAGCATGCTCAAAAGACAGAGCAGAGCTTCCCTCTGTGATTTACACTTTGAAATTTCCCCACCAGTGGTTCGCCCCATTGTTGGAATTGCAGTACAAGTGCTTGGATGAAAGACGTAATTTCAGGTATTGTGCGTGTGTGTGCGTGCGTGTGTGTGTGTGCACGTGCCTGCGTGCGTGTTCATTGTTGAATGCCATTGTACGGCTGCTATGATGCATGCTACAGGACAGTGATGGAAATAGAAAGCTCTTTCGAAACATCTGTAATTCGGTTGTGGAGTGGGTGTGGATGCCCTGGGGAAATACAACATACTCTCGAGCAGATTACTGATCAAATAATCTAGCTGCTAAAAAGGACGCATACAAAAAAAGCAGAATAGGTGGAGAGATACAAAGAGACAAGGGGAGTCAGAAGTACTGATTAAGTGAGAATGCCGAATGTACTTGGGTCTGGATAAGTACATGACCTCATCATTGAATTTAAACTATTATTGATCTCACAACGCATTAACATACAGGGATTGATGGAATCTTACACACACATGTACGCACACATTCACAATCCACAAACACGTTCCAACTCCATCTTCTGCATCTTCATGTGTACCGAGTGAGTTGAGTGTCTGGAGCTCTAATACATAATGCATTAGCCCACAACATGCCCTTGACCAGGGTGACATACATTTCACATACATTACAGATGTAATCCATTCTAATGAGCTTAGACTTCCTCTAGTTGGGCACAAAATACACAAGGGAGTTACAGCACTCGAGGGAAGATAAAAAAAACATCACGTTGTACGTTTGGCTTTCGTTTGGTGTAGTTTAAGCACACATATTTTCACAAACTTGTACACAGTGATTATTTACATACGTAGGCTGCAAATGATATACCTGGATGGGGCCACAGGCACTGAGGGTTTTACACAGTAATGATGTTGTTGTCCACAGCTTGTTTTTACTAAGCTTTGACTCCATCTTTAGAAGTATGTTACATTTACTCCGTTGTTTAAGGAAAGCAAACAATCTCCAGCCACAATTACTACAGTGTGAGAAATTCTTGACTGGCAACCCAGCTGATCACACATGGATCCCAATATGTTATTCTTTTTACTCCCATTTGCCTAGTGTGTGGTGCATTTCTGACTGTCCTCTATTAGTGTGTTAGTGTAACGCAGGAGATTCAAGATAGCTGCCTCCTCACTAAAACAAATTGCTAAAGTTGTGGGAAGATTTTTACCATTATTTTAAAGTGAAGCAGCATACAAATACCAAAAAGTGTGTACTTTGTTGTTATATGTTGAATGTGCTTTTATATTTAATGATATATAAAAGGTATTTTAGACATTTAAAACATTTCTCCAAAACCTGAATCATTTTTCATGATTATTTTATGGTTCAAAATATCATATCAACTTAATGTTTATGGAGAACAACTAAAGATAGATTGTAAGACATTTAGAGTAGGAATAAGGGCATTTGAGTGTATATCTGTTTGTACGTACATAGCAGTTAATCTCATACTGTAGAACTTCACTTAAAGTATTGTAAAAAGGCTTTAAAAGTCAAATATAAAATGCCACATGCATTTAATATTAATGTATTCAATTGCTTACTCTGGGATATGCTTGAGGCTAGTGGTAATAACTACACAAATCTAAATCCAACTGTTAATGCTTTCACTACTGCACAACGATTGCGAATATTATGTATCACTGCCAGACTGCCAGTTTCAATACAATGTGTCCAATGTGCAAAGAGCAGTTCTATTGGGCTCCATCAAGGACTTTTTTTCAAATCAGAGACACTGAAGAACCTTTATGAAGGTACCCTGTAGGAGAAGAGGAAGCTGTCCTTCCTTCCTCCACACAGTGTTGGCGTGTTGCCAATCATCACAACAAAAAAAGAGATTAAAATACCTATATATCCTTCTAATCTCCAAATACTCAATGTGGCCGATGGAAAATACTTTTCTAACCAGTGCATAGAATGTCAAGTCGACACAAGGTCGTGCATGTTTGTGTGGCCTCACCTGTGTCCTGATCACAAAGCTGCTCGCAGGGCTCAGTGGTCCTCTGGCCACAGTAGTCCAGGACCCACTGTGTAGAAGAGTTGGTCTGATAGTAGAGCGTTAGCTTGGCTGGGTTGAGCCAATTAGAAACATCCAGGAAGCTGCCCATGCTCACCACAAAACTACTTCCTGAAAAAAAGAAGAAAAAAGAAAAAGAAAAGAAAAGATCATTATTTAGTTTTTTGAAGAAAAAAAAACTATAACAATAAAACATTGTATTGTACTGTATTGTTTGATATTTTGAAACTCCAGTGACGGACTCAGATATACATATGTATGAACATGCATTACATTCAAGCTTTCACACATTCACACATTGCTGATAAAGCCTTTTGCCACCAGGGAAAGCTCTCTGTATTTCGCAGTATCCCTGACTGGCGATGGCTGGCGTTTACCTTACTTTACCATGAATTAGCGCACATTTGCCTGCAGGTGTGCATGCCCCATCTCCCAGGTCCCAATGAGCCTTATCTCTAAGTCTTCCCATGCCCTTTTTTTTATACCATAAACCTTGCACAGTTTCTTATGTATCTGAAGCATCCACCCCAGAAACTTTTCATGGATGCTTCCGCCATGGCTGCTGCCATATTCCACGCTGCTGGTCCATCGCTATAATCTCTCCCAGAGGGAAGTTACTCTCACTGACAGAGGGGGGAGACAAAGGTGTCACGCTCCAGCATTAAACGCCCCTTTCCTGGTCCTATTACATAATCAATTGGGAAGTAGCTAATTATTTTATTTTCACTGTAATTTCAAGTCCCCTCCTGACCACGCTGAATTTAAATGAGAAAATTAAGACCCATAATGTGTGTATTGATAGGATTTCCCTGGGGATTGGAGTTGAGGGGCTAAAAGAGTTTCACAAGTCACTCAGTAAACGCTATGCTCATTGGCAGGGACCTACCTTTCGTTCTTACTGCTCCCAGACCAATCGTTAAACTCTGATCACGGAACAAGATTATCCTTAATTGATGCCAATGACTTTAAGTTCCAAAGGGAGCTTTGGGAGATTGTGCTTCAGCCCTCTCGTGAACACAAATAGTCTTATACAACTACATTGTGTCTATATTGATGGGGCATTGATGCTACATTTGGGGAAGGATATGAAGACACCAGTTGTGAGATTGAGAAAAATGATTCCCTCATTTATTTATTTCATGATGTGTGTTCTCCAGGATGTTTATTTTTAGACAGAGGATTAATGTTGATGGAAAAGCAGTGACAGTAGCCAGCAATCAAATATGATTCCCTGCAGTAAAATACATAACCCAGAGAGTAATACTTTACCCTACAAATAATGCTGATAAAGCATATACTGTATATCCCAAGCCTCATCCACATTCCAGTTTTGTATTGTTTTACTTCCTACTATTTTAGATGTCATTTGAAGTGTCACACCGGGACAGCCTGACCCACATAGAGCTTTTGAAAAATACACTAATGTGTTCAAGTTGTATTTTCTGCCTACCTGGCAAACTTGACATAACTCATTTAGACTGTACATAATATTAGCAGGCCTGCATGTGTTGCCTTCAAGTAAATATTGCACCTGCAGTATGGATTGAAGTAAAATTATAGCGTGTCCACCTTATATTGATGTGCAAATTAATGAGAATATGGGATAATATACGAGAAGGTGATTGTGCTATAAAAAGGACTGCATGCTGTCTTGCTACGACACATAAATGTTATTAATTGAGTGTACAATTCATAGAATGGGTAAATATTGAAGAATCATAGATGCACACTCTCTGAAAAACAAGGGATGTTGTTGCTGTTCTTAAAAAAGTAAGTATTCAGTACCACTAAAACGGCCCCAAAAGGCTGGAATACACACGCAATTCTCCAGATGGGATCCCTAAAAGCATCTCCCAAGTCAGGCTGACCAGAGGTGAGCATAACGAGCCTATTTCCTGCAGCACTGCAGTTAGAGAACAGAACTGCCAGTAGCCCTCATTTGCTGAGAGAGTGGACAAATGTAATGTTGTCAGCTCCCACAGTGAGGAGGCAATTGTTATATTATGGTTTGGTTTCCTTGAGACCTGTGAAGAAAACCCCTCCTGAGCAGTAAGAACATTGCTGAGTGTATGTCAATGTTGCTGTGCATATTGTCAATTGGGTGCAAAAGACTGGGGGGAAATTATTGTGTTCGATTGAACCCCTTTCAACTGCTTTGGGAACAGATGTGGATCATCATATGAACATTGAGTATTTGTTTATCTATCAAACATCCACTTAAACTGTTATTATTATCTAATTATTTACCTTTCAATCTTGTGTCACAACGCCTTCCTCGACTTAATATTAAATATGTACATTTTTAGTTAAGTTGTAAAATAATCCCATGATTCACATCACACTTTGGAGTGCTAAAATAGGAATACTAAGTATTCACCTCGGAGAGATATGTTTATTTCTGCCAATGTTAGATTTAGTTCGTCATGATTTTGACTGTAAACTAGATGTTTATATGATTATCCGTGTATCGCTTCCTTCCTCTGAGCCCACATTAGCTTATGTACTGTGTTGTTTGTGTTTATCATCTCCTTTGTTGTCTCCCTTACTCCCATCCCCTATTTAATTCCCCTGTATGAATAAAGTAGTTTAGAGTGTGTAGCTCACACGTCTTGCGTGTCAGATCATATGCTTTGCATTGTAGCTGGCATTATAGTCTTTATTCCTGTCTGCCGGTTCCTGTCTTAACCAACTTATATTTATACGCGGCTTGGCAGTTTGGATTTGCTTTGTTTGTTTATCTGTTGGATTTGTTAGTTTGTTTGCTCTGACTCCCTGCCTGCTGCCGACTGTATGCCTGCCAGACTAATGAGTTAAGCCGCCCTTTTATCACATCTGCTCGGCCTCAGGTGTCTCCTTTAAGTATCTGAGTGCAATCCCAGTAAGCAAGTTTGCAGACGAACAACACAACTTAAAGTAAAAGAAAAACATACAAAATAAATGCTTTATGGAACACACAACATACGGATGATGTCCCTGTTCTTGGAGGTTTACCTGGAATGGGGGCTACCATGTAACGATTGTCCCGCATTGGAGTCATCACAATTTAAATAATGAATTCTCATTAAGTCATTATGAATATCCACAGGACATATCAGCCATATTCATCCATTGATTTTGTTTGTATCTTATGTTAAAAGTTACACTTTAAATTGAATTTAGCAGTGGGTCAGAGGTCAGTTCAAGGAGCATCCACACTTTAAAAAATATATATTTGTGTATTAGTGGAAAGTCTGCCTCGTTAGTAATGGTAGAGCAGAGGGGAAGAGGTCAGACATAAACAATCAATAATCATTTTACAGTGACTACACATATCAGCAGGGTCAGAGGTCAGTTCAAGGAGCATCCAAACTTTAAAAAAAAGATATATTTGTGTATTAGTGGAAAGTCTGCCTCGTTAGTAATGGTAGAGCAGAGGGGAAGAGGTCAGAAATAAACAATCAATAATCATTTTACAGTGACTACACATATCAGCATTAAACGTGCCAGCACGTTGACTGTTATAGTTGTAGAGATATCGTGCAATGGCCTACAGTGTTGTGTAGTCTAAACCTCTGTGAGACCAGTTCATACAAGTATTTAAAGTTGAATTGAACAAACTCTCTTAAAAAGACCAGTTGTAGAGAGCTCATTTCTGCCTGATGTCTGCCACCAGATTTCATCTTCGGCATAACTGGCAACATTGCCCTTTTTGTGGGCAGTTTTCACAAAAAGTAGAGAAAAAGATAACAAGTGATGAAGGGAACGTGAGTTATGGAGATATTAGACGAGAAAGTACCATAGCCTACAGAAGGTGATGTTACACTGTCAGGTGGTGTTACAGGTGACCCTGGACAGAAACCTGCAAGACCCTGAGGCAGCTGTTTGGATTGAGAACATTATATTGAAAAGTTGCCGTACCAAAGCCAATAAAACTATGCAATACAGTATATTAACGAGATGGTGAACAGAATATTCAATTTGAATTAGGTTTGTCTAAGATGTATATTTTATTTTAGTCAATTTGGAAACATTTTAGTGCAAGAAAATCGGTGAATGACACAATTTATCTTCCATCAATCTCCACTGAAGAAGAACTCTGTTTGTGGTTCTTGTATGAGGCCAGATGTCATTATGATTCGACAGAAGCCAATGACACTGTATGAGAAGTGAACTGCAATGTGATTGGTCTGGGGGAAACTGATAAGAGGAAAACCCAAAAAACTCAAACCACTGAACATTAAAAGTCATTTACAGTACATTGGCTTAAATTGTGGTGTCCATCTTTCAAGTTATCACACAGTAAATAAACTCTAAAAAGCTAGAGTTGTGTGTACTGTCCCATTTACATTGTGTGTCCATGTGCACACACATTGAGGGTGTGTGGGCGGACCAGAAATGTGGCCCCGGCGGCAAGAGCATCTGATCGACTAATATGTGAAGGCTCTCAGAGATATGGCAATCATTAGTTAAATTGCCTCAGCTCTAACTTCGCTTAACTCCTTGCACATTTTCCACATTGGGCTCTCTTACCTCCCAGCAAGGTTTATACTGTGGTATCTTGCCAATACACGGATACAATTTACAATTTTCCCAAAGCCAACGACAAATTTAAAAACAGACTCAGTTGGAGGACACTCTAAGCATCTGCCTGGGCACTACTGTACATCCTTGATTATCCTGAATCGACATTTATTTAAAAAATATGTGGTGCACCGTCTCAATGTTAGCGTGTAAAAGACAGAAGAGAGTATTACGAACTAATTAGTATCATCATTTCTTTCATTTTTAAGTCCAGGTTCTATTAGTCTGGTATCTTGACAACGTTTTGCATGGATGTCATACAACACTTGTGTAAAGCACAAATAAAACCTTGAGTTAAATAGAATGGTTGTGTCTACTGAAACGGTAGATTGGGTTAGTATTAAAATCTACGCAGTCGCATGTGATACGTCTTCACACTGAATACTCTCACTGCAAAAGCAAAGGGGGGAAAAAAACAATCAAATGTTGAGCACAATGCTCTTCATCAGTCTGATGGCTCCAAATGTTGTTCAGTTGTTTGTGGTGACAATAAATCATTTTTTTTCTTCTTTTTCCATTGAGAGCTTTCAGTGTGTGGACCTTTTGGGGGTTTTAGCACATGATTTACTTTTTGTTGAATGGATGTGCGTCTTTTCTACTTCATCAGTCGTGCAGAAGGGGCACTGACACTGAAAAGCATTAGAATGTAGAACCACAAATCACGGTAGAGGGGATGGAGATTTTACTGCAAGCCATTTGTAAATAGAAACAGTGGAAGCATGCAGAGCTGTCCCTGGCCCATTAGCTGTTCCTCCTAACAACAAAACGTCTACAAATTGCATAATATCACTCAATAACAGCGTGTGTATGTAGACAGTCGTCCCTGCAGTATGCTGCTTGAAGGACAACTGTATCCAATTATGGCTGGGGAAGAACAGAAAAGAAACAAAAGGTGTACCTTGATGGATAGTGGCTCTTATGATAACATGCTCCACAAATCTATATCCTTTTTTTAGCTTCCAACACAAAGCTAAGCATTGCCCAAGGTAAAGTACAGTATCTCCTACTACAATGTCGGGGGGTTTGTCACAAAAGTGATACGTGATTTCAGTCTTCCAACTGAGTTTAGTGGGTGTCCCGTCGGGGACCAAGACTTTTCCCTTTCCCATTTTTCCTTTGGGTTTTTTGCATCTAGTGCAAAAATCCCCCGCACAAAAAATGACAAAACCGATATAAGGCTAAACACAAAAGAACTGGCTGGTTTAGACTATCCTTGAGCTGAATATTCAGCCAAGGTCTAATGAATGTGTTGCACTTACCATCTGCAACAAAATGCTCAGGCACATGGAGTGTGACCTTGACGGTGAGAGGGCAGGAATCCTGCGTAGCATAGACAATGGCAATGGCACATGTGCTGATGGTAATCAACGTCAGAGTGACCTTATTCAGAGGACTGTGTGGGTGGCCTAGAGGAAGAGAAAAGAGAGAAAAAAAAAGGTGAACAGTTTGACAGAAGCCGTTTTGTGATTTTTATCAGGGTCTCAAACACGCGACTGTATTTGAACCTCCCTGACAGGAAGTACTTTCACACACAGGAGACGTCAAACACACATAACACAAAAGTCTTATGTGTCCAAGTCTCGCCTGCAGGAAAAAGGACGACTTAGAATACCTGTGCTTCTGCAGAGCATCCCAGAATCCTTCACCAGCATGATGTATGATCTTATTGCCACTGACAGGGTTATGGATTGGTTGTTTTGGTTGCCCTTTGGCTCTGTCAAGGCTCCCATTTCCAAGCCAGATGCAGGGAATGAAATTAGCCGCTTAACCTCCGTCTAGTGATATTCATCATGGGAGAGAAGTAAGCATGTTGAAAGGAGGCCGACTGCAATGCGATAGGGATGCAGCAGTGATAACTGTTACACCATAACATATACAATGTCTACGAATCTGCAGGCTTCGGGGGATGGGGTGCCCAGTGAGCACCATGCACTATGCAGGTTTGTTAGAAAAGTCAATAGTAATAGTCGTGGGCCTATTCTTGTTTTCCTGGCCCAAGCAGTGGAACTCAGGTGTTGCAAATGATTGTGCTGGTTAAGTGACGTGTATTGAACTGCTGATGCAGTAATGTATCAGCAGTAAGTAGCTAGCCTCAGAAAAACAGATCCACACATGATACATTTAATAACTACCGTACAGTGGGATCTTATCAATCCCTGATCGCAATGTGCAAATGGTGCAAATTCAATTGGCAAAAAACGCCCCATTCTGGAAACAACGTTAATCAGTAAGCCCCTGTGACAGGAGAGTCCAGTGAATCCCATCAGAAGTTTGGAAGTACAGCTCAAGGTCAAAATCAGGAAGACAAAGTTAGAATAATGAATCTATGGCAGTCACGATGCCGGGAAGGGACAAGACACCTGTCCACGGGGAAAGTGGCAGAGCAGCTAATCCCTTTGGAGTGAGGGTGGTGTCACTGGGCTTGTAAAGGGGTCCCTCAATTACTATAAAAGCCTACTGAGTGGACAAAGGAATGTACACTCACAATGACAAACACTTACTTTATGGCCACAAACCAAACATCTAGTCCATGCGCTCATTTCGTCACAGAAACGCACAACAACAACAAAAACACCTACACAAATATGTTTAAATCAACAAGCAAATAGAATACACAGGGCAATACTAAAGATTCAAACTTAAGTTGAACTTCTTCCTTCTAATTAGTCCCTCTTCCTGTCATCTATAGAAAGAACAACCTTTTTACATGGGCTGTAACTTAAAAGCAGATCACGATCATGGGTCGTATGTCTTTCTCAGTCCTAGAACACAATTATAGATCCCATTAACCAAGGGCTGATATTTTAGAATTGTTTATATATATATATATATATATATATATATATATATATATATATATATATATATATATATATATAATTATAATAATTATATATAATAATTATATTTAGTATCTCTATATATATATATTTGTTTAAATGAGAACAGTCAACCATTTTCTTTGATTATTAGATATTTAAAATTCCACAACCAATACATACTCGCTGTATGTTTGTGTGTGTATTTAATTTTGAACTAAATTAATGGGAGTCTATAAAGCCAATTTGAGAGGCTTTTGTGTTCATAAACGTACATGTTCTATCTTTACCCGCATTCTCATTCACGTTTACAATCACTAAATATATATGGATGGACACCCAAGTGAACATACGGACGACTTCTCTGCGTTTCATGTTATTTCGGTCGTTCGCTCACATACACACAAATCCAGTTTTCTCCATCACATATCACTATGTGGGAACGGACGTTAAAATCATGCTTCCCATCAAAGTAATATGACTCAGCTTTGCTCATCACTGAGCCTTCATTTACATCAGCTCATATATCTGCTTTGAGTGTCATTGAGCTGTGCCATGTAAGAGCACTTTAAACCCCACAGGGAATGTGCATGACTCCTTCCTACTTCCAGCTACGCTGACGACTCCAGAAATGTCTAGCCTCATTTCACTCAGCTTCGGGCTCGTATTCAACCGGGGTCCGGTTTGAATTCATTTGTTTCCAAAACGTTTTATTGTATATTATTCGCTTTTTACTTTATTGCCTTCTCAGCAGTATGTATTGGATAAAAGGCGTCCCCCTGTGCACGGTAATGTGTTTAAAATGTAACACATTGATAACAATATACAAAGACTTCCACCTGCGTTCACGCTCACCTTTGCTGCGCCTCCGTCCTCTGTGCTGCTCTGTGTAGAACTTCATCTGGCTGTCGTCTTCAGCCTCCGACCCCGATTCCCCTTGAGGACCAAACACACCTCCAGGGGCTGGCAGTGACAAGATAATAGGAGAAAAATTGAAAGAAATTTGAGAAGAATTAATCAAACAAATAATTGTAGGATACAATTATGCCGAGTCAAAGTTATTGAAGGTCAAAGTTATTGAAGGTATTCAACAAGGGTTAGTCATGGCCACTGTGATAATGGCACTGCAAATATATATTTTATTCATGCTGTTCAAAGTCAATTAAATTAAAATGCCAACCATTAATTTGTCATTCATTGCGATCTGAATTTCTGTATTCCCTTAAAAAAATAAATGTGAAAAATTGATCAAATTCATAAGCTTAATTTGTTTTACCTGTGTGCAGAACATTCTTCTTTCCATGCATTCACATTTTAGGGAAATGCAGTATTTATTTCAGATCGCAATGGATGACAAATATGAACAATTTTCTAGAACCCAGAGTTGTCCTCTGAATTACAAAGCATTATTATGAGATCTGAGATACATATATTAGTATATTATTGATGATTGCAGTCAGTAAACTGCTTCATGACGATGACTCAAACTTGTAGTGAACAGTTAAATGCAGTATTTAAATACTTCACCTGTAATATTGAGTTATCATTACACATTCTGCTCTTGATTGCAACTATTATTTTCCAACGAAAGATGCTCAGTTGTATTTAGAAGCATATATTTCCCTCTTGCCCCATTTCCTTTGGTGTTCTCCGTGGATCAACTTTAGGTTCGATAGAGTACTTGGGTTACAACGTTGAGGAACTCCAGTATGCTGACTCCACTGCTGAACTAAACATTAATGATAATGAACACTGACCTCACATTTTATTTGTATTGGATTCTTTCATCAAACTTTGATTGCAAGCTTCTTCTTCTTTTTTTCCCCCAATAGGCCCCCAGACTTCAATTAGCTTGCTTTGACCTCATCTTTGACGGACAATAAATTAAGATCATAAACCTGTGACTGGTTATACGTTAAGGTGAGAGGAAGGGGAATGGGTGGGGATCATAACTTTACTGAATCATTTGTAATGGCAATATGTAGTAAAAATCCTGAAAGATAACAAAATCTTCCATCTAAATGTGGTTGCTATAACACAACACAAATGCCGTTATATCCAACCTCTATTGAGGAAGTAAGAAGTTCCACCTCTCGTTCCTGCGCCTCCTTGTCTGATCTGTTGGCCACTGTTGGTAATGTGTCCATCGTTACCAAGTCTCTGGAGCTTCATTTGGTGATCAAATTGGGTCACTTCCCCAGAGTGCGCATGTTTGTTTTCAAGTGTGAGAGCAAGAGCGTGGCTGTGCGAGTTAAGAGGCTTTGTCTGTGCTGTGCTGCCACTTCGACATCAAAACACACATCCGGATGCACGAGGGCTGCCACAAGTGATAATTGCCAGGGATTTGCAAAGTGTTAAGCCACTAATGGATAAATAAGTAATCTAAAATAACCTCAAATGAGTGGACAGCGTTGAACTGCATTATAAGTCAGCTCTAAGAAGTCCACCAAAGAGATTCTGTTAAATATCTTTATTACTTTAAATCACCGGACACATTTTTTCACCAGCAGTAATTTAGCCAAAGTCACGCCATGAAGACAGAACTTTATGCCAATAACATCAATCTTTTTTTTTCCCCTCATGGTTGTACATATGTTTTGCTTGTATAATCCCTCGGATCCCCGTGATTACACTTTCCTAATCTCCCAGAGTGGAAAGGGGATAATGGGCTGAAAGAAAATCAATGCTCTTCTGTTGACTGTGAAGGAGCATCTGTGAAGGAGCATCTGTGAAGGAACGCTTCACCTGTTGACGGCGAACTCAAACAAGGACGCACGGAGAGAAAAAAAGAAAAGTGTGTGTTATGTCAACACCGTGATCTATAACATGTGGCTCATACATATTTACTCTTCTGTAAGAGGCAAACGCTTCACCCCCATCGGGGTAATTATAGGTTATAGTTCGATGTCTAAGTGCTGTCAGTTGGCAGTTGTGTATAGTAATAATGCAGATCATTTAGTAAGTAAAATGTTAGTGAGTAAAAATATAATGAAAAAAACATCACTCATGTTTTTTTTAATTGCAAGGTTCAAGTAACACATTTATCACTTCTTTACTAAAAGTAAATTTTTGTCACAAGTTAACAATAAAAGTTAAAATCCTTCACTTCCACTCACAGATCGTAGATGTCTGCAGAAGTGAGAAGGAACCCCCCTGAGAGTGAGCGCACACGTAAACAATGCGTAAGGTCTCGTTTTGCATCGTTTACACAACTAGTTGTTCATTTTTCATGTGAACAATGATAATAACTTGTATTTATACAGCACCTTTAAAAAAAAAAAAGTTCACAAAGTGCTTTGACAGACAAAGCAGCAAAAGCAAAGCAATAAAACAGCAGAAAGCTCAACAGTATAACTTTTTTTCGAAAGCCTGACATTGTGCATGTTATATAAAGCAATTTAATCTGACCCCATGTCTCTTGATGAATGTGTCCCAGTCCTCCCAGTTTGCAAATGACGTTTTGACTCATTAAAAGTGGCTCCATGGAGCCCCCGTTACCTGAATTCTTGAATTCAACTTTGTTTTCTCACATTCACAGATAAACAAGTGTTGATCAAAATAAAATAAATGGGGGCTCTCAAAACCTCCCTTTACCAACTACACACAAGTTGTGCAGCGTAACCCACGTCTCATTCATCCACTCTGATGGGCAACACTTCCCAAACACATCAATCTGTGCAAAACACCGGCATGAAATGGTCTCGCACAAGCCTTTGAGCTACGATGCATGCGTTGTACCGAGCATACGACTGGGTAATCGAGGCTGGATTATACCGCACAAATTGTGTGAGAGTTTGTAAACAGCACAATCTTTTTAGTGGTTGAGAAAAACCAAAGATGACAATATCAAATTTCAGATCCTGAAGAAGTAGAAATTAAAGTGAGAATCTAACAGGCGACCGATATGTGAGGCAATGACTGCTTTAAAGCCAAGCTGCTGTTCTGGAACAGGTCCGTCTTTCAATCAGGGGGTTGGTGGTTCAATCCCCGCCCTAGTCGATGTGTCCTTGAGCAAGACACTTAACCCTGCATTGTTCCCTGTAGCTGTGTCTACAGTGTATGAATGTAACATGATTGTAAGTCGCTTTGGATAAAAGCGTCAGCTAAATGACATGTAATGTAATGTAATGTAACAGTTGTAGATCGGGATACATGATTCCTCACTAATGCAAGACTATGAAGTCATGGGTGAGTTATTCATGGGTGAGTCAAAAGTAAATACACATTTTCTAAATTGGTATAATCACAAAGAGACAAAAAAGGTTGTTTTTAGCTTTTTACTAATGACACTTGGTAGT
This sequence comes from Cyclopterus lumpus, assembly GCF_009769545.1. NCBI lineage: Eukaryota > Metazoa > Chordata > Actinopteri > Perciformes > Cyclopteridae > Cyclopterus > Cyclopterus lumpus. The sequence goes on along the minus strand of NC_046977.1, from coordinate 8,333,919 downwards.
GGAATACACCAAGTGATCAGCGTGTTTTTAATTCTCCTTAAAAAACGCCCATGTCATACTGTACCGTCCTTGTTAAAATGTGTTTATGTTCAATGATAAAGCAACATATTCTCTCTTCCTTGTTCATTGGACGGCGTCATAATTCCTGTGCGACTGCAGCGCAATGCAGGTAAACCCCCCCCCCCCCCCTTTACTCACTCCATAAACAATATGTCACAGCTCATGAAAATGTGCCCGCACCATAAAAGACTTTAGACATGATTAAAAGTTCTATTAAGTCGGTGTAAAAAGTACTGGCAGGAAAAGCCGGAGCTATTCTTTTAGTCGGGTGCACTTATGCAGGTCGAGAGTCGAGTTGGCTTTTGAGTGCGAGAGTCTGGCAGGATTGGAGAGCGGCGCCAGGGCAATGTGGTGTAAAATTGGTTCTGAATATATGCGACGTGTTCGTACATGCCCTAGAGGTGGTGGATGGAGACGAAGTCAGACTGAGGGGAAGAGACAGAAACATATAAATATAAATACATATTTAAAAAAAAGGGAGAACAAAGGCGCATTCGTAGATCAGCGTAAATGTATTAGTTGCTCACCTTTTGACATCTCATGAAATGAAGTTTGATTTATTGAAGAAAAAAAAACATTATTTAGTCTATAATAATACACTGTAAATATCTCCATATTTCATACAATGATACATTTATTGAATTCATTGACCCTCTATACACAGACATGTGTCCATGTAAGTAAGCGGAACGTGTTTTTGTATGCATTCACAGTGTCACAGATAAGACTGGGCACCCTATTGGCTTCAAAAGGTTACCACTTGATTATCGGAGGGTGTCCTCAATGAGATGTAACCTGGGACATTCAGGGCTGTGACAGTTATCAATAAAATGTATCCTAAATCTGTGAAAGGGGCAAGGATGCCCTGTAATATAATCCCTAACATATGGCTGGGATTAAATAAACCGCCTGTTTTCACTCCAGAGAAGTCAAATAGGGCAAATATGCCTCAAACTATGGCCGCTCTCCGCGGCCGTAGTTATCGTCAAAGTAAAAGAAGGAAATCAGGTGACGTAAGCATAAACAGTGACAAAGTCTGCGTAGGGAGCATGGATGTATAAAGAGAACTGGATACAGCATTGGAAGCGGGGCCAAGGCTATTTAAGATAATTTATAGACGTCTCCATCCCAACAAATGGCTTTAAAGCCTGGCGCGCTTCCTGGAAAGGAAGCCGGGGAGGACGAATGGGTCATTGGTGTATGTGTCCCGTGTGTGAAATTGAAGAATTGTGGTTGATTTAAAATAATTCAACGCTGTGAATTAGGATGGATTATGTAGAGCTACACAGATTTGAGCGTAGGGCCACCGACAAAGCTGCCGTTTTTTTGACAAGTTGGGAGTGAGCACACGTTGAAATAAATGTGTGCATGACATTTTCAGTTTGGCCAAAAACATAAATAACTTAATTTTGGCTATTTTCCTCAACACACAACCCAGAAAAGCATGTTTGTGAAATGAGGGCTGTCCAAAAAAAATGCGACTCCATTTTTAAGGTCTTAGACAGTAAAAAGTTGCCACCAATATATAAATAAACTACTGTAATCTACACACAGTAGAGGAGCGTGGGTCATTTACTACTTAAGCTCTGGAGCAGATTTATATACATGAAAAAGAACAAATTAGGCTTCTATTAAATCTGCACTGTCAAGATGTGTCAGATTAGCGTCTAATTTACTTAAGCATGAGCATGAGCTCATGACATAATCTAAGATTTGGGCAGCCTTCGAGCTGCTTTCCAGGAGTGATCATATTGTAATGGTGAAATAGGATTATTCATTACATTCAGTAAGTCTGCCATTTCAAAGCATATCAATGGTGTATGAATTGTGAAGTCTGACTAGTTGGAATAAATGCATTAACTTCTGAGGTGAAGTAAAAATGATGGGAAGACGGAGGAAATATGGACAAAATTAAGAAACGGTCACCTCAATGAATAAAGGTGTCATAACATCAAAATATATTTCATGTTTAATAACTACACAGCCACAACTCTCTGTGCCCTCTTTATTTGGTATTATGACATATATTGCTGTCTCTTATTCTGTCAGTGTAGCAATTGTTCTCTCGTTTTTTAAAACACATTTTGTGCAGTTTTGTGCAATTCACGAGCACATCTTTTGTGACGTGTTCACCTTTTGTCTACTGTCACGCAGATTTGAACAGAAAGCTGGCCAGATTTTCAAACCATTATTTGAATAGGTCTTTGCAAGTAACAAAAAAAAGTGCACATTTGCAGAGGCGCCTAGAAATGAAGCTTGGTAAACACAGAGGAATATAAAGTCAACAGCACGTGTATATTATAGATTCCTGTCATGTGCGTTATCCTCCTTCAAAGACATATGCATAAAGGGTAGAGTAATGTTACACCGGTCACAAAAATACACACAGTTTGTGTGTGTGTGTGTGTGTGTTTGATCCAGATGACAGGTGAATTGTGGAAACCAAGCCAGGCATAGGTTTGATAAATAACACACACGCAGCGAGAATACATCAGAAACAAGGAGCAAAGGTCTGTCCCTGGGTCTTTTCTATTTCACTGCTTTTCATCCTTTTGCACAATGTTTCTTCCACTTTGATTAATTTTCTGTTGTGTTGATCTTGTTTTTCTCTCCTCCATGCCTTCCAAACCAAGTCCCATAAAACCATCAACTCCCAGAACACTAAAGCTAAACCCCAGTCAGTACTACAAATTCCAATTACTTGGGTCTACCAATCTCACTTTCACACATCCTCTCACAGTCCTGAAGTCCATTAGATAATCTCAGAGTGCTCTAGGTCTTTTTCACATTTTCGACTTTGCCTCCATCGGTTTTGCCTTTAGTTACAGTAGAGCATTCAACCAACGCGCAAACTTCCCTCCTGAAGTTATCTACGGTTAAATAGAAACTGACGTAAATCAAACTTCCAATCAACACTTAGGAATGGTGCAATACTTTCTTGGAAATATACATTATTCACTGTATTCTCCTCCCAGTCAGCATTTGATAAGGCAAACACACCCGCTGTTATCATTAATATTCCTCCTCAAGGATGACAACAGTGTTTTTCTGTGAGGAAATGTATTATGCTCTCAGACTATGTAACACCTCATCTCAGAGTGTTGTGCTGGATACAGATAAAAAATGCAGACAAAAAGGAAACATATTGTTTAGTCACAGAAAGGATTGGATGCCAAAATTAAATAAAAAGCATGTTATTTTAATCCAAGTACCAACAAATTTGAAAATTATGAAATATAATATTTGTACAGTATATATATATATATATATATATATATATATATACACGTATATACGTACATACACATACACACACATTTATAATTGAAAGTAGACAGAGATAGGGGGAGCACATGAATAAAAATAAGACAATAACAGAGAAAGGGAAAAGAAAGACCAAAGCTATAAACAAAAGCTTTGCAGGCAAAAGGAGAATGAAATGTCACAATTAAATAATAAAGCATGAAGAATGATGTGATTTGGTGTTAAAAGGGTTTAAAGGAGAAAGTAAGACAGACAGCGTGACTGCAGGGGAAACACATATGTGGGTGAGAGAGAGAGAAATAGATAGTTTCCCAATCCTTCTTGTAATGAGAATGAATTGAGATTAGTATTATTATTAAATGAGATTAAAGGTTATGGGAAAGCAGGGAGGTTAGGTGATGAGTTCAATCTGAATAGTGAAAGCTAATCATCTTCTCACAAGGGCATACATCATTCTGATAGACCTATACTATACTGTATTTACCCCAAAAATATTCAATTAAAACAGCTAGTGTGAGTCGTTTACATTTTTTGTTTTATTCTCTTTAAATGTCTCAATGTATTTGACTTCAGCTGTCAGAGCTTATACCCATATGCAGTGTCGACAAATGTAAACAGGAACATAGAGTTATTGCTTTCAGGATCAATGCATATACAGACAAACAAGACACAAAACAAACAAACATACAGTAAGTAACTATACACACACACACAGCAGGTAAATTATGTACTGGGTGCCTGTCTGATTGGCAACTCTACAGTGCTGCCAAAGTGTTATGGCAGTGCAAAGAAGGCTAAAATGAATAGTGTATGCATTGTGCAATAAATTATATATACTGTACAGGTTAGCTACAGAACAGCACCCATTGAGTTGAACTGCCAGTCAAGACACACAGTCTTCTTTTTAAAACACTTCAGCTGGACAGATGTTTGTCGATACAGGTGCTTGAACCTGAATTTGAAGGGCAGCCTTGTACCCGTTATGTATTATGGATATACAATACATGACTGTGTTGCCTTTTTTTAATGATTTTCATGAATTTGTCACTTGAAGCGCTCCTCCAAACATGCCGTACAATATTTCTAAACCTTAAGAAATGAGCAGGTTAAGTGTAGCTTTTCAAAGATAACACACATATCAATTATACAGACATGCGAATCGAGGAAAGTGTGAGAAGGCGAGACAGTTGAGAGAGGAAAAGAAAATCTTTCACAGGTAAGTAAGAAAAAAAAGAAGACAGCATGGGAGGAAAATAGTTCATAAAAGAGAGTAGCAAGTCTGATTTTGAATCTGCCGGTATGTCTGTTGACAGGTAGCGTGTGCATTCACATGCTCTTGTCTTAATAAATACAATATGTGCATGAGGAAGTACTCTCGTGTGTGTGTGTGTGTGTGTGCATGTGACGCTGACAGCTCTCACAACTCCAAGACGAAGTGTCTTGACTCGTGGCTGCTCCACTTACAGATACATGTCAGCTGGTGTGCGTGTAAACTGTAATGTGTAAATGCTTTCGTATAGAAAGGATCATGCCACACGTGCGCCTGAGCACAAATGCCTGCGACGATGTGTTTGTGAGTAAATAAAGCTGACAACACCACCAGTCCCCACATGGCTCAGCAACTGGTAATCACATTAAGGAACAGCTGCATTCAGCAGTCAGTTCTGGTACCAGCAAGATACATATCTCAATCTGGCAATCTGCATTCATACAAAAGAGGGAGTATGTAAATGTGTGATTTATAATGCACAAGACAGCATCTGAGAGGCTGCGAAAGCAAAATCCAGAAGTCATACATATCGTGTTGTATTTGTGGAGACATAGGTAAAGAATCTATGTGATATGAATTCAAGTGTGTCAATTAGATTAGATTAGATATACTTTATTCATCCCCAGGGGGGAAACTTCTTTGTTGCAGCGGCAAGCATGTTTACAATATATACACAATACAATAAAATAAAATAGCAGGCCATATTAAATATAAGAATTTAAATAATAAAAGGAAATGAAAATGAAAAAATAAAATAAAAATGAAAATGAAAATGCAAATGCAAAATGTATACAGTGAAGCGATGCAAGGGGTTATTGAAGTTGTTCAATTTGAGGAGGATCTGGCCAGAGGTGATTTATTGAAGTACCGACTTAAAATTGAGATCATGATTATTAAGAACAATTGTGTAAATTCTGCCCTTGCAAGTCCGATGTATGTAAGGAAGATTTGAGAAATATGGCTCCATTCTGGTGAAACACAAGCACCGGCTGCTGGGGTCAGGATCAGGAAGGAAGGGCCGGGCCGTTCCATCTCTGGCTCGCTGCGCCAAGTGAAAAGTTCAGCTGTGAAAGCCAGAAAATCAGAGAGATGGGAGGAAATCTAGGTAGAACCTGTGTTTTTATTTTATTCTGTCTTTCCCAGTCTGAGACCACAGATACGTCAGATCCTCATCTGTAACTGTCATTTCATTTCTAATATCGCAGCCTCCGACTGCACGGTTTGCCTCTTTAAAATAATCCCGATCAATACAATTTTACGTCGTCGTTGCCCAGCGCATTTCTAAAAGACACACACACACACACACTTATTATACATAAACAACCGAGGTATGCTGGAAATTATTACAGAGAGCATCACAATATAAGCCATGCCGACACATTTTACAGCCTAAATTTATGGGTTGTAACCTCTCATACCGGAGAGATAGGACTTGAAAAGGTGCGAGGCTTAACAAGGCACCACTTGGCTCTTGTACTAAAGTGGACTCAGGGTTTGTACACTCACCTCTATATTCCATTTTATTGCACCTCGCCTGCACCAAGAGCACAGCTGCCAGTTTGGAGCTAATACGCAAATGGTAAATCTCAGGAATCTCAGTTATGGGATTGCTGAAAAGGTGTGACAGCTGTTAAGGGTGATTTCAGATGCAGTGACCCTCGGCACCTGGCTGCATGTTGTCTTCTCACATGTTATCAACCAGCTTGTGCTGTGGCAAAGGCTTGGAGGGTGGCATCGGATGGCAGCTGTCACCCGAAAAGGTGTTGCTTGGCCACTGTAGCTATCCAGTCTGAAAGAAATGACGGCCCTGCTTTTCCACACTTCTTTTTGTCTGTGTGATATTTGTATCTTTAGTCATGGTAAGTTGACAGTGATGAGTTAAACTGTTTGCCTTTTCATCTTTTTTTGGAGTTTGAATCCATCATCTTGTCAGTCACTGAAGATGCATTCAGTCCCCAGCAAAGCATTGAAGAATACATATGCACGGTCTGGTGCTCTCAGCCAGTAAGCTGACTGTGCACCACAACACACTTCAAAAGGGAGAAAACCAGAAGGTCATACTTATAACTCCTCGAGGGGAGGATTGATTTAGCAGTTTGTCAGTATATGCACTGTAACTCCGAAAGCTCTGATCTTCAGGCTCCTCAGTTACTTCCATATTTTATAGTGGATCTGGCTTTAGGACAATCTGGTACTGTACTCGCAGGGACTTAAAAGGTCAGGATAATAGCTCCAGAAACGGATGATTCATGCCGTGCCCCCATGAAATAAAATGTTAAAAGCAATCCTGAAATGAAAAGATAAAAGGAAAAATGCTGTAAATGTAAATTTGTGTAAGGTGCAAAAAAAAAAAAAAATGTATCAGCACCGATGTGACTCACTGAGCTACAACTCCCATCACAACTAGAAGAGTTGCTCAAAAAGCCCAAGCTGCAAGTAAAAAAAAATGCCCCATTTAGATTGTGACACCCCTTTGTGGTTCCAATGGGTTCAACCAAATGAAAGCAGCATTATCAAGCCCAACACTGAATTCAGAAATGAATGCCAATCCCTTGCACAAGCCGTGGACATAGCCATCAGTCAACGTGGCACTGATTTAATAATAATAACAATAATCCTTTATTAGTCCCACAGTGGGGACATTTACAAATATCACATTACATATTTACTGGTCTCTGCATTTCAACCCAACCAACTGGGGCTTCAGTGTCTTACTCAAGGAACTATGGGAATATTAATGCTACTACTCTAGCATTAATGCGCCATACAAAACATCTCCCCAGACTATTTGCATCTATTACGTGTGGACAGGACAGATTATACTTAAAGGTGGGTTGTAAAGAACCATTCTTAATTTGCAACCAGCAAATGTAACCGCTTGATCCTTGGCTGTTTTGGCTTTGTTTAAAAAAAAGTCTTAAACATGACCTGCATTTGATATATGAGTGGCATTCAAACACATAGTCAAAACAGTGGAGAAGTAATGTATTCGGTAATGATCTGACATATGTACGTGGAGAAAACAACCCTGTTTTCATTGCTACTCAATGACGTCGTGCTGACAAATGAAATCGATGTGGTTGAAAGAAATCCCTTCGGTAATGCTATTGTGGTTTCGTTTAAACGTTGATTTACTGCAGCCTGACAGTAGTAAACCAAGACCATGATCTACGTTGCCTTTAAAACGGATTCGCAGTTGGAAATTAGTGGATTAAAGACATCATTTCTGGGATACAGTGTTGACAGAAAATGTCCAAATGACCAGTAGTGTGTGCATAAATTGCAATTTTGAAAATGTATCCCGCTTCAGCTCAAGCCCAGACAGCCCAACTTCATTACGGTGACCTTTAAGCAATGAGAACCAAAGGATCACTTCACCAGCTGCTCCTGAATCTCGCCTAAGCCAGACAGGAGAGGCATGGCTGGCTGTGACAGGGGATAAACCCCCCTTTTGCATGGCTGTTTGCTCTGCATCCCTTGCATGTGTCAACACTAGATGCACCTTAATCCTCTGGCCCACTTCTCAAAATAAACAATTTCATATTGTTCCTAATCATTAACTGAGAACAATTTACCACACTCTCCACTGAACTCCGGCCACGTTCCCTGGGAAGATGGCTTGAGTACAACAGACGGCATCACACCTCTCTTTCTCTGTGAGGGACACTGGTGGGCACGCCCAACTTCAGTGTGTACACCCCATTAAGCAGCAACTCTCCTTCTTAAACGCACATGGCACATGGACAGAAATCCTGCGAAAAAGATTTCAATAAGGAGAGAGCTAAGATGAGCATCAAGTCATTTTTTTGGGTGGCGAGATGGTTCACAGTGCAGGATCAGTATCTGGGATTAGAGAATAGCTAAATAGGGTGAATATTGATTTTATTAAGATGTAGGTATATCAGGAGTGCAAGTTTATTTCAGATATGCATATTGATAATTGAGGCATTTTGTATGAGTTGACTGTGTTCACCCAAGTATTGTTCACAAATATTAATCTATATCAAAAACTGTAATATCTGGTGACATGTATGTTGCGTAGGATGTTAAATTAATTTAGCAATGTGTTAAAAAAACAGGGTTAGCCCAATGACTACTAAAGTTATGTTTCATAATGTTCATTCATTGTTTTCTTTTGTTCAGCATCCTCCAAAAAATAATTTGCACCCTGCAAATTTACAATCTGGTTGGATCTTGAAATCTGAAGTGAATAAAAATGACAATTACTTTAAAAATTAGCTCAAATTTGCGAGAAGTTCGACACACATCCGCATGACTCTCTTTGTATTTCCTTTCTGTCTCTTTAGGTCTTTCACACGCCAAACACACACACAACTCGTCACACACTGCCCTGACTTGGCAGTAGTTCAGCTGTGGCCTGTTGTGGAGAAGCCCCGGGGCGTCAGACACACAGCTGTAATCACTGTGTTTGGTCTGCAGTGAAGATTGAGGACTGCTGAAAGTGGAGCTGAGCACAAAATGAATTCAAGCACCAAAGAACACACAAAACACAAACACACACACACACACACACAACACATAGACACACAAACAAGACAGCACGCAGTACTTTCATGTGCTACTTCAAAGCGTCAATTAAATAGGAGAAAAGCTAGATAATAACCATAAGGTTATCCACATCCTAATGAGCCAAAGTATTCGTTGTGACACATCAAAAACTTCCACAGCTCCTAGCCAGCACATGGAAATACATTAACACCACAGCAGGGAATTGCATGCGTAGAGGCACATGCAAATGAGGGAGTGCGCTTTGAAAGACAAATCTTAATTTTGAACAAAACAACAACACTTCAAATGTTTTACGGGAAAGGTGGCTACACGAGAACAATGACGGCTAGATAATGTAACCATCGTTTTACAAACACAGGCATCACCTTCTAAAGGGGCTCCATCTTTCACAGAAGATTCTTATCCAAACATGTTTGAGGGTAGAGCAGTTCTTTTATGCCAAAAAACGTTATGTGCAAACACAAGAAGCACATCAGCAGTTGACTGCGGTCTGTACCATGAACACAGTTCATGTGGTTTTCACAGAATATGCAATCAATTAACACAATTTCCTTCGTATTTACAAATGCTAACAAAATGCTATTTACACCAGCAAGACAAGACTAAAATGTTGTAATTTTACACAAATATGAAATATAATATTTTTCACAGCAATTTTCTTGCAAACTGGCTTGACAGAATGACGCAAGCAAACAGCCTCTTAACACCCGCAACTCTTTTTACTGTGTACAGTACATTGAGCAAGCAGAACTCAAATGGCAGACGCTATGCACTGCAATGTGCAGGGTAGTGTGACACAAAAGCAAAGCCCCCCCATTCAAACCGGTCAATTATTAATGCTGACCATACATCTAGGCAGTAAGGAACGTACATCTCCAGTCAATCAACATCAACTGCAACTCCCAGCACCTATACTGCCATGTAGAAGTCGATAGCCAGGTCACAGGTCAAATCAAAGCACTGAACAAGTAACCAGACACATATAGAAAAAAAGAAAACTAGAATCAAATTTCAAACTACAGAGGGAAGAGAGAAAACCAATAGCAGCTAACAACATGTCAATCCCAGATCATTAGCACCAGTGTTCATAGAAAAAGGCATATATCCACAGGGTTGTTGAGGAAGGGCTTTTGTGTGGATCCCATTGCAATGAAATACTCCACAAAGAACAAAAGATGAAAGCCAATCACTCTCTTAACTTCACATGGCATGAGCAATCTGCTGACTTTGATAGCACAATGCAACAACTTCTCTGAGGCAAGAAAGAGATCATTGATTGGGCAGGTCGGTAAAAGACGAGTGGCTGCACGAAGCATTTCATGTGCCTAATATCCGGATCAAACCTTGATTTTCCCCATGCTGAGTTCCAACCTTTATGGGACACACTCAGAGGTTTTTATTACAGTCCTAAAAGCCGTTTCAAAATCCCCTAAAAATATAGGAGAAGAGGCAGCAGTGTAGTAGTTGCAGTAACCTTCTAAGTAGCGTCCTGCGACTGTATAACATGCTAAACATTGTTTAGATATTAGATACCCATAGACCCATTAATTGTCGTTTTTTAAGAGGTGATCTTCAGGGGGAGATGGCAGGTCATACATATCATATAAAAAGGTGGGATGCTGAAGATTAGATGAGCAGACCACCATTTGTCAAGTTTTTCTGTGTGGAGTTTGCATGTTCTCCCCATGTCAGCGTGGGTTCCCTCCGGGTTCTCCGGCTTCCTCCCACAGTCCAAAGACATGTAGTTTAATTGGACTGTAAATTGCCCGTAGGTGTGAATGTGAGCGTGAATGGTTGTCTGTCTATATATATGCCCTAAGATGGACTGGCGACCTGTCCAGGGTGAACCCCGCCTTCACCCAATGTCAGCTGGGATCGGCTCCAGTACCCCTCAACCCCTCCTTTCATTCAGACAACTTGAGATGAGAGTTCTAGGGGCATCTGTGAATATGGTCATTACAGTTTTTCTTTCGCCAACATTTGTAGCGTTATTAATCCCCCTTACTGATGAATTACCATCTATAAACTACGTCTGCGGTTTAGAGAACAAGATCTGTTGACACCTTTTCAATATCTGGCTAGAATGCATTGCAGGTAGACAACCACCACCAAAGAGGATTTGAGCTTGATCTAAGTGGGTAACACAGCTTTTCATGTTTCATGGGATGCAATATGAGATTACAGTCCAGGTACAATGAACCTCTTAATAACTTTTGGTAACATACATAATTGTTATCAATGTGCAACACATGTATCTGATACATGATGCATGTTCATAGCAATTTTGAATCTGTCATTCTCCCAGATCATGCTTTGTGAAGTATCCTCCAAATAAGATCCAAAGAGTGGCGGCCAAGATGGGAGAATTGGAAAGTGAAGGTAGTGACACTCTGTGGATGAGCCAACATTTTCAGAGAGCCCAGGTATAAGATGGTGCTTCAAGAAACTAGGGCAATACATGCTGACAGGGAAGTAAGGAATGTCGCCACAGAGCACAATTTCAATGCGCAGGCTTGTGGACACGAGGAGTAGATGAACAGCTGAAGGGTTTAGCTGAGCAGAATCAAATGCTACTGTCGAGTAGAGTGAGTAGATATTCAAGTGTGTTTCCACTTTGATGTAAATAGAGTTAAAAGGTACTTTGGTTAGTGAACTACAGTCAATTTTACTTGACAATGAGGAATAGGTTGTCGTGTTTCTCTTATTTGCTCCTGTCCCTACTCCAACGCAGACCTGGGGTAGATCTCCAATCCAGACAGCCTTCAAGCTTAATGATTGGCCATTAGGGGCATGCTCTCGCCCTCATCTCTCTCTCTCTTGCTCTCCCCCTCTCTCAGACGGGAAAAAAAGTGGATTTCCTGGAACATGATTTGGTGTTCTGCTAGATGTAGACGCCCCACGCAGCATGTCCCTACACAACCTACTGCAATTCCTCTCAGTGAGACGTCTTGGACAATTGCTCTCCTCTCGAGCAGACTAGCCCACTTCCTGTTCTCAGTAGTGAATTTAGACTCATGTGTCCTCTCCTTCAACATAGGGCACAAAGTCCTTTTCTGAAAGATATATTAAACTAAATTAGGATCCTACCTTATAGATGTTATAAGGGTCCTCTTAGACTTCAGATGCTATCTTGAACCCACATTTGGTATGTCATGACTGAGAGGTGTGTGCCTAACTGTATTCAACCCCTTTCAAGCAAAGAATGGTTAGAAAGACAAAAGGATTATATGCTGATTTTTTTACAATGACATTTAAAGTCTTTTTTTTTCCAGGTAGGGATATATCCAATTTGACATTTAGCATTTCCAAACGGGTAACATTAGTCACTTACTAGGTGTCAAAGAATGTGTTTTTTTTTTAAAATATATATTTGAAAATGGGTGAGACTTTCCTGGAAAAGTATCCGCCGAACCACAGCCAACTTTCCTCTTGGCCTCCAACTGGTGCACTACAAGGAATGTGGCAATGCATTCATTTCATGTATCCAACACTGACCTTCTGGCTCTGATCAATTAACACTTGCCTTTAACCTCACTCCAACTAATAGAGTTCCCTCCTCAGTTAAAGTGTTTCTCCCATTATCATGTTTGTAGTATTAGCCTACTCTTTTGCACTTGACAACACATTTTCACCCCTTATTGAATGCCGGCAAATTAAACTATTTTAGCAAAGACCTCAGAGATGACATCTCTCAGCAGTGTCCTTCACAGGGCTGTGAGGAGCTTGACCGGCACACATTTAATTTTAGAGTTAAATTATAAACAGCAAATAAGACTAGCACAGGCAAAGCTGAAGTGTTCTAATTTACAGAAATATAAACTCTCTTCAACCACGAGATATGTGACTGGGAGGACTAATAAGAGGCTGGTCTTGCCAATGTGTCACATATCAAAATTGTGCTTATGTGAAACTGTACACCAAAATGAACTTTAATGAAACAGAAAGCCAGCAGAGTGAAAGCAATTATAATAAAACATGTAAACAAAGATTGGAAGTGCATGGAGAGTGGCCCTTTTAAAAAAATGCTATGACATTGAATTCACCCTAAAAAAAATAAATACAAGCCTATATAAAAGGTTAGATGTTTTGTGAACCCTTGATGAATATGCAAATAGTTAATTTTCCACTCACAAATTATGAATCTGACTGATTAAAGTCACTTTTTACGGTATTCATCATCCGCCACACGCTATATCTGGTGTCTACATCAGTTTCATGATTAAAAGTCAAATCTAAATCTACATATTAATACATTTCACAGATCAAATGGGAAATGAAACGTCAAGTCAAATTTACTTGAAGGGAATCTGTTGTGAAATTGAACTGTGACATTGTCCTCAAAGCAGTTTGGCAATTATCCAGGGCAGCACGCTGGCCCAGTGGTTAACCAGAGGTCAAACATTCAAATAATTGAGTAGAGAGTTCTTACTGTTGCTGTATTTGCATGTGGCTTCTCCTTCATTACAAACATATGCAGGTCAAGTTAAATGGAACATCTAAATTGCCCATACATGTGTATTGCTTGTCATACTGAAATTATTGCCTAGAAATAAATGGAAATCAACTGCCTCCTGGACCATCTAATGCATCAATCTACAATGCTATTCTTTGAATAACATGAGGCCGTTATAAAGAATATGTAATTAGGTATTCCAGATTGTTTTTATAAAAAGCAACTCACAAAGTGATTTTCAATTAACAACCCTAATAGCCTCCCAAAAACAAATGGTTAATGGCTGATACGAAACTGTGTGGAAAGAAAATGCACCTACATTTACACATCTCCTAAGGTAGAGTGGAGCTTAAACATGTGGCCTCAGGCTTATTTCACATTATACGCTGGCCCATGAATGTATGCATTTATCAAAAGGGCAAATAGCCCTGCACAAAACCATAAACTGAGTTCCACAGAAGCACCAAAAGTCAGCAAACATTGTTCCGTATGCAGTCAAAATAAAGACAAATGTGCAAATGTTATAAATCATCTTGTGAGCAAAGTTCATAACATTGTGCCAACAACATTTTTGTTTTTTGTATAACTTTTTGGTCCTACCTCTGGTGTGGCTGGGGACCCTCCGGCGGCCCGTGGATGAGCTGTGAATGACATGCTGGTAGTGAGACATGTCTGTTGGCGTGTTGGGAACACGGAAACTGTCCTGGAACCTCTGCATCAAATCCTCTACTGACTCCGTGTTTGGGTCAATGGCTATGAAAAAGAGATCCAAAGTGAAAATGTCAAACATGTCATAAGGCGTTCAAGTAAAAACATATTTTACAAATAGTGACCAACACACAATAAATAGGAACAATACACACAAAGATGCATGAAGACAAATTCCCCAAAAAAATGTTTCTGTCTTTTTTTATTTGAAAGATATTAGAGTGTGACGTGCATCATGAATCACTACGCTATCCCTTTTACTGTGAAAAAGAAGAAGCATATTTTGTTATTTATTCAATTTTCTTTTCTGCTGGCCTTTAATTAAAATTAATAAAAAATTGCCTCAACACTCCTCCTGATGGCTCAGTGTGGATGAATGACTGCAAAACAACTGTCTGTGAAGGAGGAGGAGGGGGGGGGGGGGAGGGAAATTGTAAAGAGAAGTGATGTATCTGCAATGTAGCATGTACTGAAAGCTAGAAAACTGTGGCCCAAAACAAACAACCAATCCCAAAAATGTGAAAACAGCTCTGTCCCCAAACTTAGTATAAGTACCCATCTCCAAAAGATGGGGCCATTTATCAGCCCAACCACCACTATCCCCACCTATCATCAACCTCTTTTGATCTGTCAGTCTTGCTCTGAGGTATACTCTTGCCATGAATAATGGTGATGTGTTGCTCCCAGTGCACGCTCATTGTGCATCCCAATGAGCGTGCCAAAGGAGAGCAGAGGGAGATGAAGAGGACGAGGGTGAAGGTGAAGAGGCAGGCGTATTCACATTGTTTTTGATATTATAAATGGAAAGCTAACAATAACAGTGGTGTTGCTGTGCTCTTCAGAACAAATATTATCCTCGCAATGATACATAGCTCTTCAGAATCATGGTGGTTAGTGGTTAGCTCACTTTATAATGGTGGTGTCAAACAGGGAATAGCTGTCGGCATGTCTGCGGTAAAAGGCTCTGGTAACCAGGTGCAAGAGATTATGCAAAGTGACCATGACCTAATTTAAGGGACAGATGTTGGCTTCTGCCCTCTGGTCAAAAGATGTTATTGCATCAATTAAGATTAACAAAAAGTTTGGTCCTCAAAGTTGTTTGGTCCTTGAATATACCGCCAACAAAAGGTCACATCCTTTTCTTTAAACGATCATATCCTCAGTAGGTTAAAAGTGTGGCCTGGCTTTAAAAACAAAACCACCCTGCTCTATGTTTTAGTTCTTCTGTTTGGGTGTAAGTTTAGCCATGCATTTATCTGCAAATGTAAAGAAAACAACAGCAGAGCTTAAGCAACACACTAACACACAACCTTCTATTAACAGTGAACCAAACACAAGGTATATGGGCATTTTGTTGTTTTATATTTAGATCAAATATATAATATACATCAGTTGTTGACTAGGAGCCCAGCTTCTGGCCAGAGGTGTTTCTTCAAAACACCTATTAAAACATGATTGAAGAGGGTGTCAGGAAGTCGAACAATGTTTTTTTTCTCTAGACATCAAGACTTCTCCACAGCCAAAGGGCTGTATATGTATTTTCTGGAGCTATTTGCCTTATTACAGTGTGTTACATTTTTGAATCCCTGTGTTATGACTCTTTGACGTGCCCTGAACACAGACAGAATGTTTAATGGGAGTCAAGCACACTAAAGCAGTTGAGGCAATGGTGTGTTGAGCAAATGAGCATCAAATGAGCATCAAAATCATGACAATCAATAGTGGACCGAATGTAGTGTATTCACAAAAAGAGATCACATTACTCCTGTATTAGCTGATCTGCACTGGCTCCTTGTAAAATCAAGAATGACATTTAAAAACCTACAAAGCCTTGATTAGTGATGCACCAGCATATCTTAAGGAGCTTGTAGTACCATATGTCCCCACTAGAGAGCTGCGCTCACTAAATGCGGGGCGACTAGTGGTCGAGCCCCTAGATATACTGCTATAGGCTTATAGGCTGCTGGGGGACGTTTTAGGATACACTGAGCTCCTCTCTCCTCTTATTGAAAAATGTACATCTTTTCATTGCACCTTACTAACTCTACTTCTTCCCCGGAGTCTTTGTACCTTCTCGCCTCATAGTGTCCATTGGACCTGGCTGTGTCTGAAGCTGGTCATGGGTCCTGACTCCTGACTCCTTGCCCCTGCTTCCTGCATCCAGCCCCTGGCCTGGACATGGCCTCCTTCCCAATGGCCCTGCCTCCTTCTTTGTGCCTCAAGTGCCTGGCCTTCTTGGTCTGTCCTCTTTTGCGATGCCTCCTGCCTGGTGGCCCTGCCTCCTGCCGCCGTGGGCCTGCCTTCTGCCTCCGTGGCCCTGCTGATGCCCCCCCACCCCCTCCTCTCTTCCTCCTTCTGTTTTATGGATTGTGGAGGTCCATGCCTACTACTCATTATTCATACATTTCTGTCATATTCATTGAATGTGTTGTAACTCTGTTACGCTGTTCATTCTGTAAACATGACATCTATTGCATCTGTCCATCCGGGGAGAGGGATCCTCCTCTGTTGCTCTCCTGAAGGTCTCTTCCCTTTTTTTCCCTGTGAAAGGTTATTTTTGGGTTGTTTTTCCTGATCCAATGTGAGGTCCTGGGACAGGGATGTCGTATGTGTACAGATTGTAAAGCCCTCTGAGGCAAATTTGCAATTTGTGATTTTGGGCTATACAAAATAAACTGAATTAAATTGAATAGTGCAATGAGCGGCAGTCGCTTAGCATAATAACTGCTGTTTGAGTGAGCGTTGAGAGTATGATCTAACATATTTGTTCGTAAGAGATGGCTGTATTTGAGTACGTCAACAATGGTGAAACTTTGGCATACGACTGCACCTGCCGATTCTTAAACACACTGTTGAAAAGTTCCGACAAAGGTCTAGAATAAACATTCAACAGTTATTAACTGATGACCAATCTCATGTAGGGACTGTGTATAGGACATCTTAACCCTACCCACACAAACACGCTTTACGCCTCTGGCCTGATGTGGCATGTTCGCTGGTGTGATCCCATCGTACATGGTCTCCAGTTTACTTTGTATGTGTGTGCTTTTTGTGCATTAGACTAACTGCCACTACTGATACATCCCTTTGCAGCTAAGGGCTTCGACTTCAGTGTCAGCTGTGGGACAGAAATCACTGGCCACCCTCGCCTCATTGACATGTTGCTCATTTAATAGCTCACTGCTTGCTGCGTCTAGCTTTTAATGATGATAACTGATTAAGTTACTATCCAGCTGCCTTCAATTAATCATAAACTGCAAAGAGGTCCACATTTCTTTTAGTTTAAGCTAACCAACATACCACAGCTTTGATACACTAATATAGTTGTTGTTTTGGACACTGAAGTCAATTGTATTTACCATTAGTAGTAAAAAAATGCAATAAAGGATAGAAACTATGATTTGACTGAAAAAGAGAAGGAAAGAAAAGAAAAAAGCTGCATACTAGCTGTGATGCTGACACAGCTACTAAAGCTGTTGCCTCTGGCTATGTTGAGGTAAACTGAAGTGTGCACCAAAACCTGCCTGTAAGTGGGATATGCCTTGTGCTGAAGAAATGCTTTTGAACACATGACACGGATACTAAAACAAGAATTCCCAATATGTTCTGGCTCCAACTTGCAAAGGATTACCCATCCTCACCGTTTTCATCAAAACCACCCAAGCCCAAGTGACTTGTTCACACCACTGTGAGATCCACATCAGTGCATGCTCCCACTACAGTCCTCTCTCCTTTAAAACAGTTTGCTCCATTTATCAGTCTAATAATAGGTAGACATATACTAATAATGAGATTTAAAAAAAAAAAAAAACTATATTCATTGAATAAAAGATTTATTATAATTCTAGGGAAAGTGAATATTAACATAAATTAGAAATTACAGAAAATATAAGATGAATATTAAACATCGCTGAGCTTTGGCTCCGCTGGGTGTGGATCAACTCAGTCTGTGCTTTGACTGGCTGATGATCCAGCATCTCTTCTACTGACAAACCTGATAGGACCTGTCAATTATAGATAACAATACTATTATTCAAGCTGCAGCAGGCCCATTCAATCGGAGAAAATGGAGAACTCCGATAATGTCAGCTTGCCGCGAGGAGAAATCAACACAGAGTATAAAAGATAGCACAAGCTTAATGTAAACGCTTTGATGTGGTTCATTAACATATGATAAACAGTATGAACAAGAAGACAATGGAATGGAGACACTTTAAACTATCCGTGGCAGCAAATGTAAACAATTACAAGTTAAATATGTATAAAGAACTGGTATGCATTACCTCGGTCATGAGACTTTACATGTAGTTTGTGTTGTGCAATAGGTATTTGAAGCATATTTGCCAAAATTCAAAGAAATACCGTGTTGGGTTGTTAATGCAGCTGCATTCGAAAATAATCCCAAATACTTTGATCCAGAGAATATCCTGACAATCACATTTTTGTGGGGTTATTATTCTAATGTAAGATGTAGAATAAGTCAAGGCCTTGACATTGGTCAGGAAAACGTTCTCTTATAAAGTGTCGTAGTCTAGTAGTAGGAAAAAGCCTCCTCTCCTTCCCTCTTCGTGTGCATGAATGTAGTGTGAATATGCGTGGAGAAAAAAATCACATGTTAAGGCGATGGTGGAGTAGGTTTCTCTGTTAAGCACAGTCACATGTGTCTTAAAAAGTGAAGGAGGCTATAGGCTTACACACATCCACCCTACACAACATTCACCTGACCACATTTCTTTTGATTTTTAAGATCAAACAGGCCTTCACTGCAGCTGTAGTGTCACTACACCAGGCAAAAACCTTGAAACGAAAGTGAATGGGCAACAATGGTACTTAAACATTATTAAGAAAGATCCATTCCCTGTGGGCATTTATGGTAGTATTTGGCTTATTCAGGTACTTGGAGTTAGCAAACAAACAACTGTCAAAGCAGGTGGCACTTAAGCTTTGACCTGCCATTACTGAGGAAAGTGTGTGGCAGCATGGTTGAGGTTAACTGCTTGCATACATATTTCATGGCCTCCTGGAACTCTCTTTATCTATCTTTCTTTGTTCCTTTTTAAGGAAGAGATACTACGCCAAGCAGCATCAAGTGCTTAGTAATCCTGTAAAACTGTTCTTTGGCCATTATTCATATATGGAGCAATTATTGAATTTAATTACCAACAAAAATGTTCCTCCATGTTATAACTAATCTAACACCATAGTTGGTGTGATATTGTAAGAAGTGCATTAGTCATGGACACAAAACACAAATATCTGTTTATTTTTTTCTTTTCTGAAGGACTCAACTATTTTTTCTGTTATTCCCTATTCCTCACATCTGTCAGAAGCAGCCACCACTACCAGGATATTTTATTCTGACATTTGTTTCTCCCCAGACCCCAAGTCCCAACTGGCTTCTCATTTTGAGTTCAATGTCAGCTAAAGCTCTGGTGGCTCTATTTTCTCCTCTTCATCTCCGTTATCTGCAGTTGCTCCCTTATCGTGTGTTCACAGTGTCTCATAAGCAGTGGATGTCAACAGCACGCTGCCTCAGTCAACTTATTCCTGGCGGTCTCAGTGGCCAGCACCAGAAGATAACCCTACTCTACACTTTTTTTGTTGGACCCCGAACTTGCTCTTGTTAATGCAGGTTTTTTCTAAAGCGTGTATGTATATGCAACGTTATGTGTTATGTATGGAGTACATGGCTTTCACAGCTGTGTACAGGGAGTACATTGCTTTCACAGCTATGTACAGCTGTTAAGAAAGTAGACTCCAATACCTGTTTTCATCATTCAATGGATTTTATAATATACAAATTTGCCATTAAACCAAATCATTCATCATCACTCATCTGGATGCAGGAATAAATTTGATTGTATAGAAGTCAATGAGGAAATTACTCTACTTTTCACTTGACTTCTTCAATACAACGAGATCATGGGGCCACGTAGAGTAAAATAGACCATAAAGCGGGGTATACTTTAAGGCACCCCTACCTTGTGATGGCGTTGTCCGGTCTGGGTGTTGTCTGTGTTTTTGTCTTACAACTTTAACCCTTTCACAGTGCATTTTCATTTCATAAAAAGATAATTGTAGCATTTTGGTAACCTAAAAATGCCGTACTCAGTTGTGCTCGACCCTCTCGTGTCACTTCTAGTTGCAGAGAAACAACTGTCAACATGCCAACATTTGAGGCTTGGAAACAGTAGTCCACAAACCAATGAGTGACATTGCTGTGAATATAACCACCTCTTAAATGAGTTCTATAGTTATCATCAACAAGCTACTGACTGTCAGACTGGTTAACTCTGTGTCATGTTCATACATGGGCAATAGGTTAGTGTAGAGTGGGGTCTAGCACGGTATATGTCTGCATGGTGAACAGAAGCACTGCCTATGTCTGTTGGTTTTCAAAATTACTTTCCATATCACCATTACTGAGGTTGCTGCTAAAACATACTACTGAGACAATAACAACAGGAAAGCTATATGTGGATAGTATGATACGTTATCACAATCAAGAGAGGAAGTTACATTATATTTATGTCCCTATCCCTATCTCTTCATTTTGAAGATTCACTAGTTAAGCACCAATTTGCAGATGCAGGGGTTTCTAAAAATATATTTCTGGGTATGATGACACAACATTGATATAATGATGCCTGTATCTGATGTCTTTCACACACAAATGATATTCAGCACCAGGAAGGGCAACAGTTGTTCTGTCTGCACAAAAATACACTGATGGACTTGCTACTCCAAAAAGCCAAATGGACAAGACAAGGCTGGCTCCCAACAAAATCGCTGATATACTGTCTGTCAGAAACTGAAACCTTCGACCATGACTCTCTGATCATAAATAGTGCTCGACCCTTATTTCTCTTAGGCTCAAGAGGATATCTCCTTTCTGCTGAAAGTCAGAGAGACAGAAGACAATATTTTCAGGCTTTTCAATAATGCCCTGTGCCCTAAGGCAGGCGGTGATACAGCTTGCAATGCAACTTGGAAGATGGATTAAAGTGCTCTGAATTCACAACCATATCGTAGTAGTAGACTCTCTAAAATACATTCTATGTCAAGCCCAGCTCAAGTTAGGCTCCCTGTTTTAGGGAACAAAGTAATGACCACGACCTTAAGATTGTTGCCTCAATCCGTACAATGGCCTTGGCCAATCGCAAAAAAAAAGATTTAAAAAAAATTCAAATGTAATACAATCTTTTTGATTGAATTTTTTTGTTTTTAAATGACACAATTAATCATTCATTGTAAGAAAATGTAATATAATATGTATCACCTAGCCTTCGCAAGTGCCTTATATACCGTTTAATACAGCAACACCAACCTAAAGCCAAGAACAACAAAATGTTATTACATATGCATGTGTTGCAAATTAAATGCCACTTCTTGACAGAGATGTTTTAACAATTAAGAGTCAGTTATGGTCTTTTCCTATTCAAAGCCATCCTGCTTGCCCGCCCAACAGCATTCATATACACAGTAGCAGATGGAGCCACAAGGGACATGGTGGAAAGATTTCTGAAGATCTTTGGACCCTGAAAACCCCTGCTGTTTTAATTTGAAGCAAATCTGCAGGAGGAAGGAGAAAGAGATCTTGAGATATTAAACAAATCCCTCTGTGATATATTAAATGTGCCATTGTTTCAATAGGAGCAGTCCATTCCAGCTTTCTGGGAAAGCTTTGACAGCACTGGTTCAGGAAGTGTGACAGGTACAGGAGAAGAGAATGAGAGGTTAGACAGATACAAAGAAGACACAAAAAGACACAAGTGTCTGAGTAGACAAGAGGTCCACAGATGAATGGAGAATGCCAGAGAAAGAAAGAAACAAGAAAAGTGTGAGGAAGAGATGGGTAGACAATGGATGCCATGGGTGTTGGAGCAAAGAGAAGGGAGATGCAGATAAGAGAGCCAGGAGGGATAAAGAGGATGGAGAGCGGGCAAAGAAGCTTGAGCTGAAAATATGAGGAGATGGACAGGGAACAAATAATGGGGAAAAGAAAGTGACCACAGAGGGAAAAGAGCAAAAATAATATTAAATGGATTCATCAAAATGCACTTTTTATCATGTGGTGTTGAATGGATTTCAATCCACGGATTGGCGGATACAGTACCACAATGGAAAGGAAATAAAAAATGAACAAAATTCAGGAAGAGAGCTTTAATCTCAAAATGTACAGAGATAAATATCAAAAGGACTATATGCTGAAAGCATTGGCACAGTTATAGACAATGGCTCTTACATCACAGGAAGAAAGGCATGGGTGGGAATGAATTTTTATCCTATGGCGATTGCCAAGTCACTATAAAATGAATTATATGTCTACCAGTTTAAGACATCTGGAGGACTTAGAAAAAGAGAAGGAACAGACGGAAACTCGCTCGCTTTGCAGGATTTGAACATCTACTATCTCAAACCCGGTGATTCCAACCCACTGGAAAGCATGTAATGTCTCATATTTAGTCAGACACTTCTCATTTCTGCTAGCTTTTGCCTCTACTTGTATATTTAAGGCATCTGCTGTTTGCAGAGGAGCAAGAATAAAGTGCTATCTATAGCGTGGCTCTTGCCATGGGCCAGAATAAAATATGGATGTCTTCCCATGCTGCGCCAGCTGAACATTGCAGGCCAAGCTCTGACCTCCATCTGCTCCAGACAGGCTGAAGCTCCTGACTGAGAATCACAACAATACACCCAGGTCATGGGGTTTAACAAATGATATCCTCAGATAACAATATTTAAAATACATTCATTTGTTGGAACAGTGTGGAATACGGTGACTCACAAATATGGATGAATTATCATGTACATTTTTTTATATCAATGTATCAATGATGAGCAGCAAATTACTGGCAGGAAACAACTGGACCTCTACTTTGAAGCCTGTGGACAATATTGTGCGCATGACAACGGTGAAGCAGATTAGGGGATGAATCTGATGCGCAAATGGTGAGAGCAACTTTCATACAAAACATTGTATTTAATTATTGGACGTGAGTTTTCTACAATGAAAAAGCAATGTGGGAGGCGTTATGCACATGGCCTGATTCCCTCAATCTGATATCTTAAATCAGCATGCGAGTTAAATGGCTTTGTAAGTGGTCAAGTACAATCTGGAAACCTTGCATTCAAAATCCATTGCATACAGACACTCTCCCCATACACATGCATGCCTTTTCAGTTTGAGTTACAGGAACAAAGACGGAGAGAAGAAGGTTATCTTCCACATTGACATCCTTTGACATCCAATCAACCATTAGCGGGATGCATTGTTGACCATGTCTCATATCCTATTTTAGAAAACAAGGCAGACACACAGTGCATGCATGCTTGCTCGATGCTTGCACGATGCATGCTCTGGATCGTGTTTCATGTCTGATCTTAAAATCTTACAAAAAGCTCTTTGAAAATCAAATTAAATCTACAACCTGTCAAATAATGAGAACTGAAACTGAACCGTGGTCCCATTTCAGCAGGTTGTTTCGAGCTCTTTTTCCATGATCAGCACCGAGATTGTTTTCATATGTGTGAGTCATGGTACGATCACCATGCTACACATAAACGTTGGTGAGTCACCTTTCTCACACATTTTCCCAGAGCTCAATTTGACCTAATAGGCTCTGGTCGAATGGCAAAAATCCTGCGGTGCCATGGGCAACCCCTCAGAATGCAGCTGACAAAAATGGCAGGCATTTATCCCATTTCTTTCCTATTTCCGAAGAAGTTTCATTGGAATGCTCTACCGGTGTAAAATGTTGTTCTGATCAGTATTTTGTTCTATACCGGACTGAAAACATGAGTGCAGTAAATTGCTTAGCTGTTAACTTTCTCAAAGAGTAGGCTTCCACAAAATGTGTAACATATAGCAATTTGTGTCAAAACACTCTACTTCTGCCACTGGATTGTGACCTTCCTCCGCCTTTCTTCCATCTCTCTCAAAGTGCAGCTGGATGGAGCACTTGAACACCGGAGCCAAGGTGACCTGATTGGACAAGTGGGATGGTTTCATGACTGAAAGCCATCCTCCACAGCACATTGTTTCTCCATCCTGTCTGCTAGGGCTCTATGGGAGACATCCATTGATTTAGCTAAACTTCTGACACCACATGGTGAAGTGGGGATGCATTTATGATCACTCAACATATACTTTAGTTTTTCCAATTTCGTTATGCATTGTTTTATGCCAATGCATGAATACTTAACCATACATCAGATCCAGGCTACTAACAACAAATGAAGGAGTGCTGATGTCCAGCTAAACAATGAGCTGTACCCAAATCAATAGTTTTTGGGCCAGTGTTTTAACCTTCACAATAAAAGCCACGCTACATACACTGAAACACTGTTTCCTATAGGGAATTTAAAGCAACTCAGAGCCTTCACTAAGCAACTATTCAAAATAGTTTGCACAACCAATGTGTTTATGGTACAAGAGCATGACATTCTTCATAGATCTAGCCTCTTAAAATGTGTGTATAGCCAGTATGCAATGTAGTGGTACCACCCTGACACAGGTCACACTGTGCCAAATGCACCTTGGACGTTCTGATATGTATTGTGGATACTATTAAGTCATTCGTTTCCTATAACTCCTATTGTAGTTGAAGAGGATCTTATTATAATGCTTGGTATCTAAAAGGTGTAAGTATTTCCAGATCTTGCTTTGGTGTTACTGGTAACATTTCCGTCAATGTAGGGGCAGAAATAAAGATATCATGCATATATAATTACTTTATGGTGCCAATTTATTTGTACCAAGTTAATTCATCACACCCAGAAACAATTTTTATACGCTGCAAGCAACTGTATTTTTCAGACAATTGGGTATTGAGGAGAAGAGCTGCAGTTTGGATTCTACGCTGAACAAGCCAAAGAAATGGAAGGATGGCTTGGCAATTTAAAGCAAACATATATACAACTCGTGAGATCCTTTTTTTGTGATTTATGATGATGGCGAAATTTGATTTGCTGAAATCAACTTAAGATACAACTATTTACTTTTCATGTTTTAGTCTTAATTAGAGAAAGACAAATAATTTAAATGAATAATTTCAGGGTGAAAGCATGGTAGGCCCTATTAGACTATTTTAATTATTTCACCATCTCTTCGAACAAGTGTGGATAAGTACAATAACTATTTTAATGAACTCTTTGAAACACAAGGAGCACAGGAACATTGAGGGACATATTGACCGTGACATGTGGGTGAGCAGCAAACACCATATTTCAAAACAGCCTCATGAAGATGGCTCATGAGTTGGCATGCGATCGACCCACATCATATTGATCTTGCGTGGCCTTGGTGTATACAAACTCATTTCGACTGGCATGTTGCTTGTTTTTCTCCCGTCTCTGACAAAGGCCTCACGTTAGATTGGATTACTGAGGCTTCATTTCATTTCATGAGTCACAATACCCGGACATGTTCCTTTTTAGCTCCTTTTTAGCTCCTTTTTTTGTATTCTTTTCTGCTGCACATCATTTCATCAGCCGTGCATAGAGGGGTTCGCTCATTGTGCGCCTTTGAAACTTCCTGACAAACACAACACGCTAGTGATTGCTGAGGCCATGATTGATGAAACTGACAGCGTCAGTTTTCACACTCAGTGGGCACAGGCTAGACTTGTATGATTAACTGCTTAAAAATACCCCATTTATTGGATTTATTAGCCAAGTTAATCTCAAGAAGAAATTCTAACGTGCTCGATCTCGATCGTGCGGCGTTGTTTGTGCACACATGTACATATGCTGCACATGTTCATCTTTAAATCATCTCACTAAATTGCCCTCATTGACAGCACGCAACCTAAATGCTTTCCGCAGAAGGAAGAATGGGAAGTCTTTGTAATTAACTCCCCCTCTATTTATCATGGGGAAGGATGACAAGCTTGATTCAGTATTAATCAAAACATTACCCTGAGCTAGCTTGAGTGCGCCAAGCTGGGAGCCATTTCTCATCAATGATGTCACATTAGCGATCTGAAGCTTGACTCTGGATTATTACTCTCCAGTCTTGAGTTCAATTAGAGCTCAGTAAACACTCGATAAGCTTGGTAATGACAGTGGTCTTGGGGATGATATAACAATCTTCTTTTTTTTGTATCTACTTCTTAACTTCTTTCAATTCGCAAGATCATTACGACTATAGATCTAGAGTAGTCAACATGTCTTTATATTTCATCAGTTATATGTCTGCAAAGACACCCAGAGGAAGGTCAATTAATCATTCCTCTCGGCTATGACCTTATTGTTCCCAAGGGCACTGAGGAAGTCTTGGATACCACTGACATCTTTGCTCAGGTTTTATTATTAAAGAGAATTTAGGCAACGTTATATAAGTTGTTCCCTCCCCTGTTCCTTAGTCGTAGAAAAACGTATGAAAAAAACAACAACAAAAACATGCCGACTCCCTGTAGTTGTTGGAGTCAGGCTTGTGTCGAGTGGCTCCACAGAGGGAGGGAACACCCACAGTAAGAGCATGGGATCTTTGTCAAACTGATTGTCTATTTTCAAGCAATATTTAGTTGCATGTCTACTCCCTCAAGGTAATAAAATCGAAGTATCTTACAGCATATTCTCAGTGGGTTAAATGTGGGGCCCTATGCTTTTATCTGTTATTACAATATAAAATACATACTTAGTAATTGTATCCAGTGGTCTTTACAAATAATTGTACTGAAAGGAATATGACGCACAACAGTAAAAGCCTTTTGGGATATTGAAATGTTTAACTATAGCAAATAATCCGAATTTACTTGCCCTGCTTTTTTCATTAACTACAGTATGCTCCTAAAGCTTTTTATATAGCAACCCTTGTGCCTTCAAAAGAACAATCATAACGCTGCAATAACATCTATGGCCATGTGTTGGATCATTTAGGTCAGCTCATCATATTCAGGGGAAATAAGCAGATATCATTTAATGCTTTGACCAACTCATTTTTACATAGTAAAAGTAATATACTCAATTACCAGTGTAATTATGTATTACATATTATACGTGTGGTTCTCAACCCACCGTGATTTAGAAGCACTAGGTAGCAGATGTGTTATCTTTATTTATTATTATTACATTAAGTAAAATGCAGATATTCTACTAAATTCTCACAGAGCTTTACGTTAATTGTGTTCTTCCAGTTAGTGCGTTCAATCAGAGGTTAATGTGAACTCGATTGCTGTCTCCATCACTATTAAAAGGGTGAGAAACACTAGTGCCAGCAGGAGTAAAGAAGCATTCGTGTCAGTGGTCATAGATGAACTCGGCAGAGCTGAGGAGTGTCATTCTACATGGGAAGTGGATGGATTGCTTGATATTAATGTGAGAACCAGTTCAACGGTCCCAGCCAAGACAGCCTCGGCATTGTGTTGGCAGAGCAGTGGTATGAAGTGCCAGGTCACCAATCACGTGTTAAGTCGTTGTTTAACCGTTATATGCACTGTTGTTTTTGGCTTTGCTGTGAAACAATAATATTCTCAGACTCAAGATGTTGTAATTTTCATCTCAGTACCTCACACATTAATACACAGATTATAAATCCACAGACTTGCTATTAATACCCATTATATAAACATGGTGCAGCCAGCCCCCAATGACAGAATGACATCCAAGAAGAAATGATGTGTGCTTTTACAGTTGATAGTGATGAACTACAATACAGTTTTTCTCCAGACGGACACGTTGCGCCTCAGGCCTGGGGCCATTTAAACCCACAGAGAGGATGTTTTGACTATTCTAGAATAATGCAATAACAGCATTAGTTGTCTATCACCATCTGCCACTAGATCTGGTACCCGCTGCTGTGATTTGGTCTGTGATTTGGTCTGTGATTTCTGGGACGAAAGACATATTTCTCACATTTTTGTCTCACGTTTTCAGTGAAGTGAAAATGACATGCAGTTATCAACTATATGCAATTTTATCCATCCAATGTGACCAGCTCAATTAGGAGATCCTTATTAATGTGTATCTTCCCAAGAATCTTCTTAGGAAAATATCCATTAAACTGTTTATCTGATTATATATATATAAATGAAAATGAAAACGGAAGTCGACTAGTAAGGGGGGCCACGTGACCACATGCTTTGCTTGATTATTGCTCACAATGGAGTATTTTGTTATTGTGGCTGACAAGACACTACAATAGCAATATGGTCCCATATGTGTGAGTATATAAACCAGATATGACATTTGTACTATATAATAATAAATAATACTTATTAGAAAGGGAATTATGACCCGTTTTAGATACTTCTAAGCAGCTTATAATACATCATTATCACTAATAATGGCAAGATTTGAAAATACAATATTGTATTTCCTTATCATTTGAAGTGTGTGTTATGTGTAAAAAAAACAACCTAGTGACTATAAAAAAAGAAGTTTGGAGCCGTGTAGACCAGCTGCTATAATCAAACAACAATATGGATCAGCAATGATCGTTAATTATATCGGTGACAAAAAAGAACGTGGTCAAGGATCTCTTAAAATTTGCTCCCTTGTTTCTTTTGTGCTGATCCGATCCGAACTGTGAGTTTTATGATCCGTTGCACCACATATATTACAATGTTCTGCATCTGCTGACCAGGCAAGAATTGCTAAAAAGTTTTCTTAGCCGTGCCATCACCATTGATATTTATACACCTAATGTGTTTAGGATTAAAGTATTTACAAGAGTGTGCAAATATAAGTTTAAATGCCAGCTTTTAAAATGTTACTTAGCAAACATAAAAAAGTACCTAAAGTAAAAGTGAATGGCCCAATTTCAAATGATATATTTACAACATTTCAGCCGCTAGAGCACACATTTGTTTACAAGGGCACAGAGTTCTTCATAGCTCCTAATTTTGCTATCAAAGTGAATGCATTTAACTTAAACATCTACAATATGTTCTATAGGGGGAGCTGCCCCCCCCCCCTGGAGGTTCCAAAACCCAATAAGAAACATTGCTTGTATCATTTGCTGGTCTAACAACAAAGGCTTCACATGCAGGTTGGCAGCAGAAGATGCAGCTTACTGCTGTGCACTGGAAACAGAGCGACGGGTATCTGTGATGATGGCGGTCTGATGCTGATATCTGGTCCCTGAGCTCTCATCACAGAACATGATTTTCAGCATGCCGCTAAGGTTTTTCTTCACCTGATTTACACTTTCCACGCTGCCCAAATGCATTCCCAAAGCCATGGGAATTGCTGAATAATGAAATTGACAGGCCTCATTTGTTTGGTTGTCTGTTTAACAAAAGCCAATGCCATGCACAACCCTGTGAGGCGTAGCCATAATCCCTGGGGATAATACAATTGAGTTTAGTTGAAAGGGGTTATCCGTCAGCGAGGACAGACAGATAAAGGATGACTGGTATTTGGAGACTTTTCGGATGCCGAGCAGCACAGAACAGGTGGGACAGGAGTTAATCGGCCCCGTATTTAAATGTCGCCGCTCCACGCAGGGTAAAGATGGGAAGGAAAGAGGCATCTAATTATATGGTTTGTGTGACTATCTTTTAGGAAAATTACAGATTTTTTAATAATATTTATAGAAGGATGGGTCAAGAGCTGTATTTTGATTAAAAGAAAATTTAAGAAATGCATCATAATCTGATTTGTCACATAACAGTAATAAAGTGACCTAGTGTGATGTAATGCACTTCATATTGCCCACATCACATATAATTTGACCCTGGAATTGTATGTTCCACTTGTCTCTCTTTATTACATGTGATGTCTCTCAATATTAATAAAAGTGCATTAAGTCTTAGTGCTTGAAAACAATTTGCTTGGTTCTCTTCTTAGAGCCTTTTGGGGAGAACTTTTTGTTCTCCTGTAATGATGGCATCATTTGATGATTAGCCCAAGAGACGGGCTCATATTAGATGAGCCTTCACTTCTGTAACCTCTGCCTCACTTCTCTTTTCCCAGTGGCTATCGCAACATTATGCCTTTCCACTTGGGAACAGAGGATACATTAACCTCTATCCCTTCACCTTTATGCATAATGTTCTGTTACATTATTAAATAAGGGCTAAATATATGATAATCAAGCCTTAAGGTTTTATCATGGTTGAAATGTAAATTAGATTTTTTGAATAATTCCCAGCTATGGTCCAGACAGGGAGTATGGCTGTGTTAACTTACTGTTTATTTTAAAATGACAATTATAGTAATGACAAAAAAAAGTTAGACTTTTTAAAATAATTTCATACATAGTTATCATCCATCCAAATTGTGTTAATAATGTTAAACTACAAACATATCTCTGTTGTTGAGTTGTCAAACATGGTTCCGCATTGTGCCTAAAACAAGAGTGAAATACTGTTCCTTGAACAAAATATAAGCAGTGTTTATCCTTTTTAGCTTATTTTCAGTAAGTAAGCACCCAGTCAGATGCAAAAAAAAGCTTGCGTGAATCCATTTATGTTAGGTGATAAATACTATGGGAGCGAGAGGGCATTTCCACAAACTTCTCCCATGCATAATTCAGTAATACATGAATAACCACGACACCCTCCAACTCAGTCAGCACCCTTCAATTATTAAAGTTGTGCTTTGCAGAGGAGCAGCCCAAGTTCAAATGGATACGATGTGAAGAGACGCTACATTGCATGAGATTACAATGTTTAGATAACCTGTTTGGGATCTCTACAGCCAAGTTTTTGGAAGCATCCCTTCCAGTATTGCTAATAATGGCTGAATATAAATGTTGCCCTCGCTTGAAGTGCACACCCCTGACTATGTTTAGCAAGGGTCAACGCGCCACCCGCTGACACACCTCAACATCTAAAATCAACCAGACCGATGGCCCCGGTCACTTGATCTTTAGACATTACATTAAATTACACGGCGCCGTGTGACACACACAGAGCCGATGTCTATGTTAACTGAGCGGGTATGGGTACACTGTTGATGTGGTTTTAAAAAGGAAATATAGTTCATACTCATGGAATACAGCATTTGTATCATTAGCAGCATGATGTAATGGCGTGAGTCATACAAACCTGCTACATTTGGACTAAATGTAAGCAGTACATGCTGTCCCATCGAGAACATGGTCAGGCAGGCCAGAGCCAAAGTGAACTGTCCAGGCTCGGCCATCTGGGGAGCTGGCACTGAGCGCCTCCACGGATGTACAAATCATGCTCTCAGAGCCACCACTGAGCACAGACCGTCTGTGACAACTCAAATCATATTAATGTATGCTGCTCGTAGTCGAACGATAGAGACAAAACCATCATCGTGCTGTTAATCTCAAAGCAATCGCATCATTAATCTCCTTTATGCACACAGATATTTTTTTTTTCATCCTACTCCGTTTTTTTCAAGGGAAAGGTATTTAACCTACCTCGTTTTTCAAAATTATGCTTAATATCGTTTTCCTTGCACATGATGCCCGTGTGCCCTCCGATGCCAATGTTTACTCCATAGTCCTCCTGGGCCTTCCCATCGCTCAGCTTGGTGTGGAGCTGGTTAGGCGTGGAGTTAAGCGAGTGTCCACCTGTGTCCTCCTCATCGCAGTCGTAATCATCGAGAATGGGGGTTTCCCGAATGGGCATGCCGATGACCGAGCTCCCATGCTGGTGTGTGCTTCGGGAGCCCCGGTAGCTGTCACGGCCCTGTGGCCCAAGCAGGACAGAGGGGATGTAGTGGATCTCATGGGTGGCCTCGGTGCTGGCACTCTTCTGGGGGATGCGTCGGCGCTTGCACCATCGGTGACGGGTGTACAGGACGAGGGTGAAGAGGAGAATAAGAAGGAGGAGGGCAATGAGGCCTCCCTGAAGGAAGGCGAGAGAAAAGAAAGAGAGAGAAGGTGAGGGAAGCACACAAGGATGACAACTCTGATGGTCTAACTTAATTGGTAATGCTGATATTCTATGTACTACGCAACAAAAGAAACATTTATTGCAACTCTAATGGAAACCGCCGCCACTTACAATGGGTTGAATGGTGATTAGCACCATGTGCCACTTATTGAATGAGGTCTGGCAATCACCACTTCAATGAGTGAGCTCTCAAAACAACATGAGGTAGCTAACAAGGTCCTAAAGAGACTAAATAATGAGGGCTCTCCTATGGGCCTCAGCTACAGATAAGTGCAGACGGAAATAGTTGATGTATAAAAAGGGAAAAGTCTTAAAAAGGATGCCAACCTCTTAGAATTCATAGAGATGTTTTCAAAGTGTGACACTGTGTGCAACACTTAACACAATTTAGGGCCACAATGATTTTCATGACACAATACATATCTGTATGTAGGTTAAATTCAATGTATTTTGAACAGCCTCATATTCAAAATGTGCGTATTTACAATGGACATCGAAAAGAATACTACTGAATGGAAGACCTGTTGATTTCTCTGTTTTCGGCCATGAGTGAATTTGACCTCAGATGCTTTCTTTTGACACATTGTCCGTGATTGTGAGTGAGCCAAACTCCAATAATGTCCAGTTGTTTTCAGAGCACCAGGATGCACGTGTCCCTTTCACCTCCGACAGTATCTTTGCCTTTCGTCGCTCCTTCTGGTCTTATTTTGGGAAAGGGACACGAATGAAACACAAGGGCAACCCCCTGTAGCAATGATGAACTCAAAAATCAAGAACTTTTTAACGACCACAAGATTCACAAATGATGTATGTACTCCATGTCTATCAGTTGGAATTTATTGTATTGTATCCATTCCCCATATGTATAGTTTCACCAGAACATAGATGTGTGGCAGAAATAGTTTTTTTTGTAGCAGTGCTGCATCTGGAGTCCTATCCTCTCAGTGTCTCTCTCACTCTCTCTCACACACACACACACACACACACACACACACACACACACACACACACACACACACACACACACACACACACACACACACACACACACATGCACCAGGGATGTTAGCCTGTGTTGCCCTCTCTTTCTTTCTATGGTCCTCTTTCTGTGGCCCTGTGAATTCACCAAGGAGCATCACATTTCTCCACGATTCATTCAATATCTCACAATCACAGGTACGCCCTAACATGCATGCAGCGGCAGGATGATAAAGTAAATCCATATGTACAGACAGAACGGTGGGAAAAAAAAAGGGAGGGTGTGACTTCCCCCCACAATGACATCCCAGACTCAGCAAGCCAGTGCAACGCGTGATGTCAGAGAGAAAATGCAGGTTTGGCACTTTTGCGAGCATATATTTAAAAAGGTGTGGTGATATTCACAAATGTATACATATGCACACACGGATGTCCATCTGCATGAAAAGGCACATGTGCAGACCAACACACAGAAACTAAAATGACAGAATAATGAATACAATCCACAAGAGATCATTCATCACAACATTTAAAATTCCATCTTCATGGGGAAAAACAAACCCCTTTGAAAATATAACTCATGCACTGCTGGGTGTCCATAAATCAAACTATGCTGAGAGGGGCGGCAGCCCAGGGAGGACTAGCACCACGGACAAACGTGTTCATTAATCTCCAATAGGATGGCAGCTTTGCAGAGATGCAGTCCCGCATACTCCCCTTCGTATGAACTTCTACATTAATTCACCCTGAAGAATGGCAAAAAAACTGATAAAGGCTTATGTTTCATTTTAGCAGCCGAGTGATAGTGGAGTGACATTGTGAAGCTCTGCAGCACCACTCGAGGAAACTGCAACGCAAATAACGACATGTTAAAATCTCTGTTGCAAGTATAGCTTTTATCCATTAAAAATTGCAAGACAGAAATATTTTCTGGAGCTTCGTGATGCACTTATTCATCTTATGCTGTAACACGTCAGTTAATTGAGAAAGGAAGGTAGAGAAGGAAACTTTGAATAATGGCACCTTTTATAATTACGCCATGCACTGTTAAGTCATATAAACCTTAATTAGCCTCCACATATTTACATATAAACACTGCAGACTTATGACGCAAGTACCATTACAATACAGACAATCTAAAAGCTTTACAAAGTTCAAGCAAAAAACTATATATACCACATGTCAGCTTTTGTTTTTGTTCATCTCTGTTAATTTGACTCTGTCACATCAGTGGCCTTAAGATCCTCTCAAATTCCCTTTCCTGTATACTCTCACATTGTTTTCCTCTGCACTTCCCACCGTTCTCGTTTTTTGTTCTCTCTCCTTCTCGATTACAGCGTGTCTGTCTGTCTCCATTTCCCTTCATGTTTGATCACATCTTTTCTTCCACTCTTCAGTACAACAGCCATATAAATTCACACTGGCAGATGTCGCCATGAGGGGAAATAGGTTTTCTGTTAATCTTCAGACCCTACAAATCCCCGCTGCTTTAGTCCTAAGTGACTTCACGGGGAGGAGATTGGCTGGAAACCCCATAATTCAACTCTTTTTTTGTGTGTTATAGGTTTTCTTTTTTTTCTTGTGCATGTGCATGCTTCCGTTTCCCATATTTGTGTGTTATTCTTTCCTTCTGCCCTTTTGTTCTCCTGTGTGTGCCACTTTAACGCCCGTCTCTTGAAAATTTCATTTTCTTGCTGTGCCCGCTTCTTACATTTCACTTCCTATCCAACCAGTCTCCCTTTTTTCTCTCCACTGTGGATCATGTTGCCTCTTTCCTCCCCTGCCAGGCACACTTGCAATGGTTTCATCTCTTCTCACTTTTTTTTTTTCTTCCATCCTCCATCTTTTACTTATTAAATGTAGAATTTGGCACCTGCACTGAACACTTTCCCTCACATTTTTGTTCAACAGACTGCAAATTCCTCATATGAAGCTATTACCTTGGTTTAGCCATGACAGTCATCTTCAAATGTAGGACAAATATATATGTTGGTGCATATACTATAATAACTAGGGATAATCCATACCATTCTGTAGCAAATATGACCACAATACAGTATATATATTTGGTTTTCTCCCCCATTCAAAACACATTTTACTAAAATATCCACCGCTATGTGAAGTCAATGAACAGGATTTTCTTTTTGCAGGCTGTTTTAGAAACACAGTTTATATAATTAAATGAGGGGAAAATGAATAAGAAGGATCTCGAAAACAATCTTTGGAAAGGTTAGGAACGTTGTTGGTACATACACCTCATATTAATATAATGCTCTGCCAGCTGCCCACTCTGATGGGCGGTGGCATCTAGTCACCCAAAATCACATTTGATTAGATAACTGAATGCTTTAGAGGTCAAGATGAGGCATCAAGACTAGTGTTTTTGTTTTACAAGAAGAGTAAAGAATAGGATATTGTTGTGAGAATACTAATACAATGTTACATCAGCATATAACAAGAGATAAAAGAACAATTTACACAGAGATGCAGTATCAGAACATTAGTTTTTAAATTCCTTGTCTGACAAAAAAATGAAAGAACTTAAAGAAGTTATCATAAGGTCAACTCACGCAACATGCAAGGCAAATGACCGGTTTCCTAAACATCCCAAATGGCAAAGTGGCCAACCACTGAGTTACAGCTTTTAGTTCCAGGGGTCATAGTGAACACATCCAGAACTTCACAAACTGTGACGATGTACATGAGCCCTAGAACATGACAACGCCATAGATATCAGGTCATTCCGTCTTACTAATGTATGTGGTTTATTCAGGAGGTTAATAAACCCACAGCAAAACCTCAATGGACTGGATCAATGAGGTTTTGCTGTGGGTTAGGAATACCTTGGATTCACATTCACTGCAGGAATGTGAATCCAAGGTATTCCCTGATTTATTGCAGACTGTCCCCCTCATCATGCAAGGTTGGGGTCTTCAGGAGTCTTTGGGAGTCTGTAGAATAAGCCCTGCAAGTGGAAGCCGAGGTGTTAACTAACTCTGAACGGTCAATACAGTTTCCTAATCAGTATTGGATTTAGTTGTTGGTTTTTGTTTAGATTTTTTTTCTGATAGGGATTGTTCAGATTAGAAATGGGGTTGTCTGAGGTACTTATCCATAGTCAGTGAATTAACTACAGAAGATGGCGGTCGGCACGCCCTTATTTTGGAGACGCAGGCAAGAGTATCAACACATGAGCACTTCTGCAGGGAAACATATTTTAACCATCTAAATGACTTTGCTGTAACTTCTTCCTGCTTCTCCAAACTGGGGGTGTGCCGACTGCTGTCGACTGTCGGTAATACACAGACTGTGGATAGGTACCTCAAACCCCAAAAGTACAAGACAACCTGCTTTGATTGAAAATAAGTAACTTAAAAGTGAACATTGTATAGTTGAATATTTTTTAAATGGGGTTTGAGGTACCTATCCACAGTCTGTGTATTACCGACAGTCGACAGCAGTGGGCACACCCCCAGTTTGGAGAAGCAGGAAGAAGTTACAGCAAAGTCATTTAGATGGTTAAAATATGTTTCCCTGCAGAAGTGCTCATGTGTTGATACTCTTGCCTGCGTCTCCAAAATAAGGGCGTGCCGACCGCCATCTTCTGGAGTATAAAGACCTAGGAGTCTTTCGTTGGAGTCTTCGGTGGTGGCTGAGGGTGGCTGAGTATAAACATTTCCCTGTGATAATGTGTTTTCTCTTCATACCTGTGTGCACATCTACTCGTAGATATTATAGACCACGGACTCGGTCACACATGCACCAAAATCCTTCCTCTCTTATTTATCCCACCCGCTCTACACAGACCCAGCGCCTCGTCACTGGGGGCCTCTGGAACTGCCAGTCAGCTAACCGCAAGGCGGACTTCATCTCTGGCTTTGCTATCAAGCAATCGCTGGACTTCCTGGCTCTCACTGAGACCTGGATCACACCAGACAACACATCAATCCCTGCTGCTCTCTCCTCGGCCTTCTCCTTCAGCCACACACCCAGACCCTCTGGTCGTGGTGGTGGCACAGGTCTACTCATCTCACCCAAATGGAGTTTTGCTCTCTATCCGCTTCCATTTACCCCACTGTCTTTTGAGTTTCATGCAGTGACGGTTACTCATCCGGTTCATCTAACCATTGTCGTCCTCTACCGTCCTCCTGGTTCCTTTGGAGACTTCTTGGAAGAACTAGATGTCCTCCTATCAAACTTCCCAGAAAATGGACCCCCGCTCATCCTTCTGGGTGACTTTAATATCCAGACTGAGAAGTCATGTGACCTGCTACTCTTACTGTCTTCCTTTGCTCTCTCTCTCAGTCCTTCCCCTCCTACTCACAAAGCTGGCAACCACCTTGACTATATTTTCACCAGAAACTGCTCTACAGCTAACCTCACTGTAACTCGACTTCATGTTTCTGACCATTTCTTCATCTCGTACTCTCTCCCACTCTTTGGAACTGACAACCCTCCCACAACGGATTCTGCACCTGTCCGTCGCAACATCTGCACCCTCTCACCCTCTCACCCTCCTCTCTGGCCTCCTCTGTTCTGTCAGCCCTCCCTTCAACCGATTCCTTCGCACTTATGCAGCCTAACTTCGCCACTGACACACTTCTCTCTACGCTGTCGTCCTCTCTTGATTCTCTCTGTCCTCTTACGACTCGAAAGGTCCGCAAGTCCTCTCCGGCTCCGTGGCTGTCCGAACCGGTGCGCGCCGAGAGAGCCACTATGCGAGCAGCGGAAAGGAAATGGCGAAAATCCAAACACGCCAGCGACCTGCTTGCCTATCAATCTCTTCTCTCCTCCTTCTCTGCGTCCATCTCTGCAGCCAAAAGTTTGTTCTATCAATCCAGAATCGAATCCTCTTTATCTAACCCTAAAAAGCTCTTCTCAATTTTTTCCAACCTCCTTGACCCCCCTGTTCCCCCCCCTCCCTCCACCCTTCTACCAAGCCACTTTGTTGACTACTTTACAAAAAAGATAGACGACATACGCTCTTCATTTACTAATCCATCTTCCTCAACTACACCTCCAGTAACTTCACCTTCTTCCCCCTTGTTTTCCTCTTTTATCCCCCTGTCTCCCAATCAAGTTCTTACCTTGGTAACCTCTGCCCGCCCAACCACCTGCCCCCTTGACCCCATCCCTTCTCACCTTCTCCAGTCCATTGCTCCGGACCTTCTTCCCTTTCTCACCCATCTTATTAACACCTCCCTCTCAACCGGCTGTTTCCCTAACTCTCTGAAGGAGGCAAGAGTCAACCCTCTCCTGAAGAAACCCACTCTCGACCCATCTGAAGTCAACAACTACAGACCTGTCTCTCTCCTTCCCTTCCTCTCCAAAACTCTAGAGCGAGCTATCTTTAACCAAGTCTCCTCCTTTCTTCACTGTAACAACCTTCTAGACCCCCACCAGTCTGGATTCAAGACAGGCCACTCAACAGAGACTGCCCTCCTTGCTGTCTCTGAGCAGCTTCACACTGCTAGAGCAGCCTCTCTCTCCTCTGTCCTCATCCTTCTAGACCTTTCCGCTGCCTTTGACACAGTGAACCACCAGATCCTCTTGTCCTGGGTATCTCAGGCACCGCGCTCTCACTCTTCTCATCCTACCTCACCGACCGCTCTTACCGGGTAACCTGGAGAGGATCTGTGTCTGAGCCTTGGCCTCTGACTACTGGGGTCCCTCAGGGTTCAGTCCTTGGTCCTCTTCTCTTCTCTCTGTACACCAACTCTCTTGGCTCTATCATTCGCTCGCATGGCTTCTCCTACCACAGCTATGCTGACGACACCCAACTGATCCTCTGCCTGTCTGACCGACATCTCTCAGTGGATGTCCGCACACCACCTGAAAATTAACCCGGAAAAGACTGAACTTCTCCTCCTTCCAGGAAAAGGCTCTCCCACCCACGACCTAACTATTAACTTCAACAACTCAGTGCTGGTTCCGACTCCGACTGCCAGGAACCTCGGAGTGACGCTCGACAGTCAACTCTCCCTGACTGCCAACATTGCCGCAATAACACGCTCCTGTAGGTACATGCTGTACAACATCAGGAGAATACGACCCCTTCTCACTCAGAAGGCGGCATAGGTTCTGGTCCAGGCTCTGGTCATCTCACGGCTGGACTATTGCAACTCCCTCTTGGCAGGTCTACCTGCTAATGCCATTCGACCTCTACAGCTCATCCAGAATGCAGCTGCTCGACTGGTCTTCAACCGACCGAAATTTACCCACACTACTCCGCTCCTCCGCGACCTTCACTGGTTACCGGTGGCCGCCCGCATCCGCTTCAAAACATTGGTACTTGCGTACCGTGCTGCGAACAGATCGGGTCCAGTCTACATCCAGGACATGGTCAAACCGTACACCCCAGCCCGTTCACTTCGCTCGGCTTCTGCCAATCTGCTTGTAGCTCCTTCACTTCGAGCTAAATCACGACTGTTTGCAGTGCTGGCTCCTCATTGGTGGAACGAGCTTCCCATTGACATCAGGACAGCAGAAAGTCTCTACATCTTCCGGCGCAAACTAAAAACACATCTTTTTCGACTATACCTTGAATAGGTAGCACTTAAATGCCGTAGTAGCACTTAAATGTCCCTTACCGATAGCACTTTAGTAGCACTTAAATGGCACTTACGGATAGTACTTTGTAGTTTAACTTTATTGAAGAAATTGTACTTGCTTGATTCTTGTTGTTCTGAGTTTGGACTCACGGTTTTATGCACTTATTGTAAGTCGCTTTGGATAAAAGCGTCAGCTAAATGACATGTAATGTAATGTAATGTAATAATGTCCAGGCAGATGCTTTGCCACATTTCATATTCAAAACCAAAGTGAGCAGCATTAAGTCAAAGGGTGCAACATTAATTGTAAATATCATCATTCTGTATTAAAAACAATCCGATAATTACATAATAATGTAGCTGGTTATTCACCAATAAGATTTAATAGTGTGCAGTCAGTTAATTACCCATATAGGAAGGATTTAAAAAAAAAAAATGTAATCACGGTTATTGCTAAATAATAATAATAATAATAATAATAATACATTGAATTTATATAGCGTTTTTCAAAACACACAAAGACGCTTTACATAAGGCATAGACATACAAAACTAAATAGAAAGACAAATAGCAAACAAACAAACAAATAGAACATTTCAGTTAAAAAAAAAGAAGAAAACTTGAGAAGTGAAGAGGAATGAGTCATATGAGTTTTTTTCTACCTTTTTTACAATTTAACATTCATTTAAATTATTTAAAATTTTATTCAACAGTGTAGCCATTCTTCTGACTTAATTATTCTGCAAATCTTGGATTATTTTTTATTTTGTGATTGCTGTTGGCTCCTGCTCTCCACCACTGCGATCTGTCAACTGGTGTTGGCTGGCTAGCCGACAGTCTCTTGCTGGCCGGCGGCTGCCAACGAGCCAGCCGACTCCCTGCTAGATTCTCTCCACCGCTGCCGCCTGGACAATCCTGGACAACTGGCGTTGGCTGGCTAGCCGACAGTCTCTTGCTGGCTGACCGACGGTCTCTTGCCGGCCGGCGGCTGCGGGCGAGCCGGCCGACTCCCTGCTCCATGCTGTTGCTCTGAGGCTGGTCGCCTCTCAGCGGTCCCGGTGCTCCGGTCCGTGGTTGGCGATTGCGTCCTCCCGGGCTGGCATGGTTCTGCAGTGTTCCACCTCGCAGCTCCTCCGGCTCAACAGCTTCTCTGATCCTCCGTTCATCTCGGCCATCGGGGCGCTCGGACTCCTTCTTCGACCCGTTGCATCCACATAGCCTCCCGCGGAGGATTTGTTTGCTCCTGGCCTGATCGCTCCACGGTTTCTATCCCCTCCCTCTGGTTGGCCGAGCGCATCGCTGCAGCTCGTCATCACAACAACAGTCCCCAAGAGCGAGATGGTGGCACGAAATTAGGAACTGTTACAGCTCCCCCAGCACCCTCTACTCTTCCTGCTGACTCCACTCCCCAAAACCGGACTGGTACACCTTTTATTACCTCCAAGATGTCGTCCTTTTATGCAGTTCTTTGGTTCCCCTATTTTAGTTTGTCTGTTCTTATTTTGTATTTGTAATTTTCTATTCCTCTATTGTGTTCATTGCCTATATGGCTTTGTCTCCTTTGCCTCATGTATTTTCTGAAATGTTTACTTGTATTGATGTTATGTTTTTACCTTGCTTCTATGTAGAGCACTCTGTAAACCCTGTTTTTAAAGGTGCTATATAAATAAATGTATTATTACATGTATTATTATATAGTGGAGGGTAGGGGGCGGGGTTAGCAGGTGAAGGCGAGTTTGAAGAGGTGGGTTTTGAGGGCTTGTTTAAATTATGAAAGGGTGGGAGCATGACTAAAAATTATCTAAAATATAAAAAAATATAATTGTGTGAAGCAATAGTTGTTAGGGCTTTTATATTCTTGACCACAGTATCTGAATATTGTTGGAACATGATGCTACCTTTCTATTGTCTCTTTCTTCTCTTCCTTCGCGTTACACGTTTCAGAAACAATAAACAATACGTGGCCTGAGTGGAAAGTGGTTATAAAGCTGTAGAACACACACATTGTAGCCAGTTAATGGATGAAAGCATTACTTAAATCAGACCCTCAAACCACATCAAACTCTTCAACAGCCAGGAAGTTTGATGATCAATTATATTGACTTGTATATGTACTTTGGCACAACTGGCTCTCTTATGATCCTATTAAGCGTCTTTGTGCATCGAAATAACAAGACCCAGAGCAAACACGTCCAACACATGCTCTTTGGTTAAGCCACCATCTGTGCACAGTGGAGGCTGCGGCTCACTAAACCCAAGTATCCATCTCCTTCCTGTTCCAAGGGAATATTGGACTATAGCAATCTTTAGGGTATTGTTCAGAGCAAATCCTACTGTGAAATAGTCACATGCTGAATTCAGAATGTCAAAATAGAAACAGAAATAGCAGATGACGTGCATGTGTTACCACACAAAGCCACAGATGACATGCCTAGCAGAATTGGATACTCATGTAAGCACAGTGAAATGCACACAGGTGTACACACAGTCATATACATGGGGCTGCCCACATATACAGACATAACACACCCTCAACGCCCTGTTCCTGAGTGTATGCCACTGTGTGTCAGGCAGCAACACCATCCTCTACCACTCTCTGCAACTCTTTTTCTGTCACCATCTTTTATTTGTCAACCACCCACTCTTTGTTACACTGGCCCCATCTCA
Organism: Cyclopterus lumpus; assembly: GCF_009769545.1. Classification (NCBI taxonomy): domain Eukaryota; kingdom Metazoa; phylum Chordata; class Actinopteri; order Perciformes; family Cyclopteridae; genus Cyclopterus; species Cyclopterus lumpus. The sequence continues at coordinate 8,291,622 of NC_046977.1, read as the reverse complement.
GTGGTGTGTTGGTTTCTCCCATCTCTCTCTCCCAGCAGGAAGTCAAAGTGGCATGTGCCTTAGCATCTGCTCTCCATTCTCTCCGTCCAACTAGAAGTCGCAGCGTGAATGACAGGACTTGGCTCTCTGGTTAATGTTTCCTCTCGGCTAATTCACCTTGGAGAAGCCATGGCTGTCCATTACCTGGCCACACGGAGAAATAACGTCTCGTCTCAGAGACATGATACAGACTGGTATTAGTAGCTAAACGGATATTAGCTTTATGCCAGGTTCAGACTACACAATCATATTGTCATAAATATAGTCATAACGTGTTCTTGTGCCTTGGCAGAGAGATTTCACCGACTACACGATGGTCTCCAGCCAATCATAGCTTGCCATCTTTCACAACCTTCATGATGTCATCAGTAGTTGGTATAGGGACTGACTTATGGAAACCATGATGTAAGCAGGCAATGGCCTCCGAAGCAGACTGTGACCTGTCCTATCTTTCGCAGTTCTACCTAGCATTTACTTTGTGAGTCTTAGAGGCAGTTTCAATGTACAACAATATCTACAAACACACTAAACCAGGATAATTTGTCACCCCCTCTCCAATACTGCCACTTTGCATCAACTCTATGTGCTCTGGTTATAACAGCGTTTGTTCGGTTGTTGACGAATGTAATATAGAAAGACACCAGTCTTCAGAAGGCCTATGCAAACATGTCTGTTAAATCTCGATTGGTAAGGTAAAGTTTTTTCATGTCAGTGAAATAATCTATTTTGAAATGATGGAAAGTATTTTCAAAAAGTCCACAGCCCTGGCTATGTAAATCACTAGAGAAATTACACTGACGAAAAGCCTGTACCTAATCATAAAATCTGATTACACTGTGATTGAAAACTGAATGAAAATCTCCCACAGCTTAACTGGAAAGCACCAGGTCGACCTTTCCATTTTGTGTCCCTCGCCATGGGAACTAATACATGTTTCCGTCATCTATTCCCCAAGCACTTTTTCCATCGCCTTGAGTCCCATCCTCTCATTGCTCCACCTCTCTATCCTCTCCTTTTACATGCCACAATGCTCCATCCCACACAGAGAAAAGATTTGAGGGCAGATAATGCTGTCATGAGCACTGGCAGTGGGAATTATAACAGAGAATTAGGGCTGATTTGCTGGTGTACTGTAGCTGCCCACAATACCTCTCTCCTAGGAATTGTCTAGCTTTAGCCCATGCCCTACACCCACCA